>NC_048306.1:33725426-33780702 GCF_013100865.1 Trachemys scripta elegans
CCCTGGCCACACAATAGCAGATGTAAAGGTTGCCATCTTACAGCAAAAAAACTTCAGGACCAGACTCCAAAGAGAAACTGCTGAGCTCCAGTTCATTTGCAAATTTGACACCATCAGATCAGGATTAAACAAAGACTGTGAATGGCTATCCAACTACAGAAACAGTTTCTCCTCCCTTGGTGTTCACACCTCAACTGCTAGCAGAGCACCTCACCCTCCCTGATTGAACTAACCTCGTTATCTCCACACTGATATATACCTGCCTCTGGAGATTTCCATTACTTGCATCTGAAGAAGTGAGGTTCTTACCCACGAAAGCTTATGCTCCCAGTACTTCTGTTAGTCTCAAAGGTGCCACAGGACCCTCTGTTGCTGTCAAGTGTTGTGTCCCAGGTTACTGAGAGAATTTTAATTAATGGTCACTGTTAATGTTAAGAATAGTTTGATTACCAGTATCCCTGGTCATCTGAACTACTGTCCCAAAACGTGGGGTTATCTGTTCTGGCATTCGTCATTTCCAGGTTATACCTGAGATATCACTATAGAACGTGTTTGTTCTCTGAGTTCCTCAAACACCAGTCAGGGATGTGGAGGGAATTTTCCTGGATATGACACAAGACTTTTGAGGTTAGGACATCATTTCAGAAATAGACTCTACTTATTTTCTAGTTAGCAGAGCTGTCTTGTTACAAACTCACAACCTAATTTTAGAAGGTAAATGGAGAATGACAGAACTAGCTGAAAGCAAAGATACATTACTATTTCACAGAAACCATGAAAATATCTATATATAAAATATTCTTGTTTTTTTTCCTGTTTTGCTCCATTATGACTGAGACAATAGCCAGGCTGATCTATACTATAGCCCATGAGCAGCCTACATATACAGTTGTGGGGAACGCGGTATTCATTATTATTCTTGAAGGATCTTTCCCCCCTGGAATGAGTATGTGATACATGAACGGCAGTTATCAAAAGCATTTCACTTAAGCAGTGTGTAATCACTGCTGAGATCATGAAAATACAAAATACAGTAGTATTTTTATTCTATTAATACATAATGCACATGCTATGACAGCATCTGCCAAAACGTCTCCACTCGAGATGTATCTGCATCACATTCCGATCAGATGCTTTCAACATCAAGCTGTACAACCAACACAAAGTAATTTTTTCCCACCTAAATATCCCCATCAGACAGGAAATAAATATTAAGCTTAAACATTTATAAAATCTGATTTAATGAGAGCTTTAAAGCTTTTCTAATAAAATATAGATTGCATTTTTTTGTTTTTACTAAAACAAAGCTTGAGCTGCTGAAAAATAGCACTATACACGCACACGCACACACACACATATATAGAAACTCTCCTATTGCTTGACAAGTGATGGAGAATGAAAAAAAAATGGCCATCTGTCCCCTGTTCTTCCTTTTTCAATCACCATTTTCCCTTTCATTCAAACCTGTAAGCTGTGCATCATCTTTAACTGGGTTGTCTCAGATATTCTCATAACAAGGCTGTGTATAAATCTTGCTGATTCTTCCTGCATAACATTTTTTAATGTGGCCCTTCCCCTCTACAAATACATGTCCAGGTCTCAATATCTTGAGGACTGCAACCTCCTCTTCTTCTGCCTTGATAAATGCTATCTTTTACCACTTTTAGAGATTCAAAATGCTGTTGCAAAGATATTTTCCTCAGCTCATCACTTTGACCATGTCACTGATGTATTTGCATCTCTCCACTGGCTCCCCTTTTTCCATAGCATCAATCACAGACTGCTTGTGTTCACTCTTATGGCCCTTCATGGTCTATCCCCACATCACCAAACTTCTCTCCTACATTATTTCTATGTCGACTCCATCCTTTGTTCTGTCAGTGATACCAACCTGCATCATCCACTTGTTACATTTTCAAACAAGCATCTTTGTGCTTTCTCCCATGCTGACCCTCATGTTTGGGAGGAGTTCCCCATACATATTTGGAAAGCCATCTCGTTATCCTCCTTAAAACTCGCCTTTGCTTGTGATGTCTACAAAAATCTTGACATCAGTTAAGCACAGCTGTGTGCTGAAACCACTGCCTGTCATGCTGACTGTACTGTTTTCTTGTGCTCCCCTGTCTCTCTCTCTACTCACCTGTTATCTCTTATACTTAGTAAGGTCTTTGGGGCAGGGACCATCTTTGTATTGTGGGATTGTACAGCACCTAGCACAACAGGGTTCTGGTCCATGACTAGGGCTCTCAAAAGGTAAGGATGGTCCAGTACTTAGGATGTGAGCTTGGAACTTGGGAGACCTGGATTCAGTGGGCTTTACTTTAGTTTCACCATACATTTGCAATGTGAGCTTGGGTCATATCACTTTGGGCCAGATATACAGAGGTATTTAAATGTCTCAAGATGTAGATAAGTACCTAGTGGGATAGTGAAATCTCCTAAATATATGAACCATGGGAGTTAGGTGCCTAACTTCTTTAGGTGCTTTTGAAAATCCCAATAGGCTTCTATCAGCATCTTTAGGCACCTAAATACCAGTGAAAATCTGGTCCTTAGTCTCTCTATGCCTCAGTTCCTCATTGACAAAATGAAGAAAATAGCACTTTCCATCCTCACAGAGAAGTTGTGAGGACAAATACATTAAAGACTGTGAAGCATTCAGATACCATAGTAATGAAGGGCATATAAGTAGCTGAGATAGACTGTACCATAATAGAAATTAATAATAATAACAACAACAAGGGCTGTGAAGCGATAAAAAAATAATAATTGTGATTAATCGCACTGTTAAACAATAATAGAATAGCATTTATTTAAATATTTTGTATGTTTTCTACTTTTTCAAATATATTGGTTTCAATTACAACACAGAATACAAAGTGAACAGTGCTCACTTTTTATATATTTTTTGATTACAAGTATTTGCACTGTAAAGAAACAAAAGAAATAGTATTTTTCAGTTCACCTAATGCAAGTACTTTAGTGCAATCTCTTTATCATGAAAGTTGAACTTACAAATGTAGAATTATGTAAAAACCCCTCTACATTCAAAAATAAAATAATGTAAAATTTTAGAGCCTGCAAGTCCGCTCAGTCCTACTTCTCATGTCATTGTTGTAGCCAGCATCACAAGATATTTATGTGCCAGATGTGCTAAAGATTCATGTCCCTTCATGCTTCAACCACCATTCCAGAGGACATGCAGCCATGCTGATGAAGGGTTCTGCTTGATAACAATCCAAAGCAGTGTGGACTGATGCATGTTTATTTTCATTATCTGAGTCAGATGCCACCAGCAGAAGGTTGATTTTCTTTTCTTTTTGGTGGTGGTTCAGGTTCTGTAGTTTCCACATCTGAGTGTTGCTCTTTTAAGACTTCTGAAAGCATGCTCCATACCTCGTCCCTTTCAGATTTTGGAAGGCACTTAAGATTCTTAAACCTTGGGTCGAGCGCTGTAGCTATCTTTAGAAATCTCACATTGGTATCTTCTTTGTGTTTTGTCAAATCTGCAGTGAAAGTGTTCTTAAAATGAACAACATGTGCTGAGTCATCATCCAAGACTGCTATAACATGAAATATATGACTGAATGCAGGTAAAATACAGGAGGGGACATACAATTCTCCCCCAAGGAGTTCAGTCACAAATTTAATTAATGCATTACATTTTTAACAAGTGTCATCAGTATGGAAGCATGTCCTCTGGAATGGTAGCCGAAGCATGAAGGGGCCCACAAATGTTTAGCATATCTGTCATGTTAATACCTTGCACTGCCGGCTACAAAAGTGCCATGCAAATGCCTGTTCTCATTTTCTGGTGACATTGTAAATAAAAAGATGGCAGCATTATCGCCCGTAATTGTAAACAAACTTGTTTTTCTTAGCGATTGGCTGAACAAGAAGTAGGACTGAGTGGACTTGTAGGGTCTGAAGTTTTACATTGTTTTGTTTTTTAGTGCAGTTATGTAACAAAAAAAATCTACATTTGTAAGTTGCACTTTCACAATAAAGAGATTGCATTAAGGTACTGGTATGAGGTGAATTGAAAAATACGATTTCTTTTGTTTATCATTTTTACAGTGCAAATATTTGTAATAAAAATAATAACTTTGTTTTCAGTTACAACACAGAATACAATGTATACGAAAATGTAGATATCATCCAAAATATTTAATAAATTTCAGTTGGTATTCTATTGTTTAACAGTGTGATTAAAACTGTGATTAATCATGATTCATTTTTAAATCATGATTAATTTTTTGAGTTAATCGTGCAAGTTAACTTTGATTAATCAACATCCTTAATAATAAACCATAATCCTAAAACTGGACCGTAAAACCATGAGTTCACATTGAGAGAATATGGCAATAGAGAAAGGAGTGTGGAGAGTATATCTTAAGAGTACTTAAGTGTTAAGGCTGACTATTGTCATTAACAATATTGAATGCTTTGCCCATCTACAGGATCTTTCATACAGGATATCAAAGTGATTTAAAAAAAATTAATTAAGAATGTGAGGTAAATATGTGTTATTACCCTGGCTTTATAGAGTAGAAAACTGAAACAGAGATCTTTCCCCAGTTCGCCACACCTATTTCCTGCAGGGAAGGGAGCAGGGAGGGAGGAAACTCTAGGTTTTAGGAAGAGACGTGTAATAGTTATGGGGGATTTGATCATTAGAAGCATAGAGCTGGGTTTGCGATGACCGGGAGAACCACATGGTGACTTTGCAAAGGTTGTGGATCTCTCAAGACATCTAGATAGACTTATGTGTAGTGCTGGTGAGGAGCGGGTGGTTGTGGCACATGTAGGTAACAATGACATAAGGAAGAGTAGGAGAGAGGTCCTGGAGATTGAAGTCCAGGACCTCCATGGTAGCATTCTCTAAAATGCTTCCAGTTCCAAGTGCAGGACCAGTTAGACAGGCAGAACTGTCAATGACTGGATGAGATGATGGTGTAGAGAGGAGGGGCTTAGATTTATTAGGAACTGGGGAAACTTTTGGGAAAGGGGGAGCTTATACAGGAAGGATGGGCCCCACCTAAACCAAAATGGAAACAGATTGCTGGCACTTAACATAAAAAAAGGTCATACAGTTTTTAAACTAAGGGCTGGGGGAAAGCCTACAGATGTGTAGGACCACGTGGTTCGGACAGCGACATCCCTTAGTGGAAGATCTATTCTCTATGTCCTAGTAAGGAAGAGAGGATGGAAGATGATAAAATACGGGTAGGATCTGATGAGAAACAGTCAAATGAAAAAGAGTCCCATTCAATTACATCATGTAGCAGACAGCTAAAAAGTGACAAGTTTTTAAAGTGCTTATATAAAAATGCTAGAATTCTAAATAATAAGATGGGTGAACTAGAGTGCCTCATATTAAATGAGGATATTGATATAATAGGCATCACAGAAACTTGATGGAATGAGGATATTCGATGGGACACAGTAATACCAGGATATAAAATATATCAGAAGGATAGAACAAGTTGTGCTGGTGGGGGAGTGGCATTATATGTGAAAGAAAGCATAGAATCAAATGAACCAAACTGTATCATAGAATCTCCAGGATATTAATTCCATGCTCGAATAATAAGAATATAGCAGTAGGGATATACTACTGATCATCTGACCAGGACCATGATAGTGACTGTGAAATGCTTAGGGAGATTAGAGAGACTATTAAAATTAAAAACTCAATAATAATGGGGGATTTCAACTATCCCCATATTGACTTTGTACATGTCACCTCAGGATGGGATGCAGAGATAAAGTTTCTTGACACCTTAAATGACTGCTTCTTTGAGCAGCTAGTCCTGGAACCCACAAGAGGAATTCTTTATTTAGTCCTAAGTGGAGCACAGGATCTGATCCAAGAGGTGAATGTAGCTGGACTGCTTGGTAATAGTCACCATAATATAATTAAATGTAACATCCCTGTGGCGGGGAAAACACCACAGCAGCCCAATATGGTAGCATTTAATTTTAGAAAAGGGAACTACACAAAAAGGAGGAACTTAGTTAAACACAAATTAAAAGATACAGTGCCATACAATGCCATAAGTGAAATCCCTGCACACTGCGTGGAAACTTTTAAAGAGGCTCAACTTAAATGTATACCCCAAATTAAAAAGCATAGTAAGAAAACCAAAAAAGTGCCACCATGGCTAAACAGCAAAGTAACAGAAGCAGCGAGAGGCAAAAAGGCATCATTTAAAAAGTGAAAGTTAAACCCTAGTGAGGAAAATAGAAAGGAGCATAAACTCTGGCAATGAAGTATAAAAATATAATTAGGCCAAAAAAGAATTTGAAGAACAGCTAGCCAAAGACTCAAAAAGTAACAGCATTTATTTTAAGTACATCAGAAGCAGGAAACCTGCTAAACAAGTAGAGCCACTAGACAATCAAGATGCTAAAGGAGCACGCAAGGACAATAAGGCTATTGCAGAGAAACTAAATGAATTCTTTTCATCGGTCTTCATGGCTGAGGATGTGAGGATGATTCCCAAACCTGAGCCATTCTTTTTAGGTGAGAAATCTGAGGAACTGTCCCAGATTGAGGTGTCATTGGAGGAGGTTTTGGAACAAATTGATAAACTAATAAGTAGTAAGTCACCAGGACCAGCTGAAAAAGAACAGGAGTACTTGTGGCACCTTAGAGACTAACAAATTTATTAGAGCATAAGCTTTCGTGGGCTACAACCCACTTCTTCGGATGCATATCCAGGACCAGCTGGTATTCACCCAAGAGTTCTGAAGGAACTCAAATGTGAAATTGCAGAACTACTAAACTGTATACTGTAACTTATCATTTAAATCAGCTTCTGTACCAAAGGACTGGAGGATAGCTAATATGATGCCATTTTTTTTTAAAGGGCTCCAGAGGTGATCCCAGCAATTACATGCCAGTAGTAAGCCTGACTTCAGTACCGGGCAAACTGGTTGAAACTATAGTAAAGAATGAAATTGTCAGACACATAGATGAACATAATTTGTTGGGGAAGAGTCAGCATGGTAGTTGTAAAAGGAAATCATGCTTCACCAATCTAGTAGAATTCTTTGAGGTCAACGAGCATGTGGACAAGGGGGATCCAGTGGATATAGTGTACTTGGATTTTCAGAAAGCCTTTGACAAGGTCCCTCTCCAAAGGCTGATAAGCAAAGTAAGCTGTCAAAGAGAAGAGGGAAGGTCCTCTATGGATTGGTAACTGGTTAATAGATAGGAAACAAAGGGTAGGAATAAATGGTCAGTTTTCAGAATGGAGAGAGGTAAATAATGGTCTCCCCCAGGGGTCTGTACTGGGCCCAGTCCTATTCAACATATTCATGAATGATGTGGAAAAAGGGGTAAAGAATGAGGTGGCAAAATTTGCAGATGATACAAAACTACTCAAGATAATTACTTCCAAAGCAGACTGCTAAGAGCTACAAAGGGATGTCACAAAACTGGATGACTGGGCACAAAATGGCAGATGAAATTCAATGCTGATAAAGGCAAAATAATGCACACTGGAAAATATAATCACAGCTATACATATAAAATGATGGTGTCTAAATTAGCTGTTATCACTGAAGAAAGAGATCTTGGAGTCATTGTGGATAGTTCTCTGAAAACATCCACTCAATGTGCAGCGGCAGTCAAAAAAGTGAACAGAATGTTGGGAATCATAAGAAAGGGATAGATAATAAGACAGAAAATATCATATTGCCTCTATATAACTCCATGGTACTCCCACATCTTGAATATTGCATGCAGATGTGGTCGCCCCATCTCACAAAAGATATATTGGAATTGGAAAAGATTCAGAAAAGGGCACCAAAAATGATTATGGGTATGGAACAGCTGCCATATGAGGAGAGATTAATAAGACGGGGACTTTTCAGCTTGGAAAAGAGATGACTAAGAGGGGATATGATAGAAGTGTATAAAATCATGACTGGTGTGATGAAAGTAAATAAGGAAGCATTATTTACTCCTTCTCATAACACAAGAACTAGGGGTCACCAAATGAAATCAATAGGCAGCAGGCCTAAAACAAACAAAAGGAAGAATTTGGTCACACAACACACAGTCAACCTGTGGAACTCTTTGCCAGAGGATGTTGTGAAGGCCAAGACTATAATAGGGTTAAAAAAAAAACTAGATGACTCATGAAGTCTAGGTCCATCAATGACTATTAGCCAGGATGGGCGGGGTTGGTGTCCCTAGCCTCTGTTTGCCAGAAGCTGGGAATGGGCGACAGGGGATGGATCACTAGATGATTACCTGCTCTGTTCATTCCCTCTGGGGCACCTGGCATTGGCCACTATTGGAAGACAGGATACTGGGCTAGATGGGCCTTTGGTCTGGCCCAGTATGGCCGTTTTTATGTTCTTATGAAAATACTTATTGAACACATGAGTGCAGAGCTGGGTCCTAGGTAAGGTTACCCTAGATGTGTGAATGTGACATGATTTTTGTTTGTTGATTTTATTTATTTAAGGTAAGTATGTTTTTGGAACATGGTTTCTCAGTCTGTCGTTCCATAGACATTCCAGTTTGTCCACAGGCATTCCTGTTGGTGTGTGAGGTAAGCTTTTCTGGTTCTATTAGTGACCATGGCATTACATGTGTGTGTACACATACCTCTGTCTTCCATTTCTCTTCCTCGCTCCATTGATTAATTACATCTGCTTAGTCCTATCAAGCAAATAACTTGATAACTGCGGAAGGGGATACGATCAGCCTTTGGTGTCAGGAGTTAGGATCTATTCATGCCATGAGGTTAATAAGAAAGAACCAGTTGTTTGGCTGAGGTATATTATAGAAGAAATGAAGCCAGTAGACTTTGCTTTTAGGTAAGAAGTTGGTTGCTTTGGCAAAGTTGGTTGCTTTGGCTGATGATCCTTTGAGAGCCAACATTTCTATTTCTCAGTTCTTCGAAAATGAATTGTATGTGTATACATAGGCGTGCGCAGCACATTTCATTAGGGTGTGCGCCCAGGAATTTTTTTTTTTAAAGGTGAACATCATAAAGGTCGGGGTGTGGGAGGGGGTGCTGTGTGCAGGAAGGGGCTCAGGGCAAGGGATTGGGGCAGAGGAGGGGTGCGGAGTGCAGGAGGGGGCTCAGGGAAGGGGATTGGGGTGCAAGGTGTGGCAGGGGGCTCAGGACAGGGAGTTGGGGTGCAGGAGGAATGCAGCAGGGGGCTCAGGACAGGGCGTTGAGGTGCAGGAGGGGGCTCAGGAGGGGTACAGGGTACAGGCAGGGGGCTCATGACAGGGAGTTGGGGTGCAGGAGGGTGGGCTGTTTGCAGGCAGGCCCGGGGCTGGGGATCTGGGCTCCCCCGTCCCGGCAGGCAGGCTCGGGGGCTGGGCTGGATGCTTGGGGCCAGGCCGGGCAGAGGCAGCCGGGGCGGATAGCAGTGGGGCCGGGGCGGATCGCAGAGGGGCCGGGCTGCTCCCAGGGCTGGACTCAAGGCCAAGGGTGCTGGGCCGGAGCCCCCGAACAGCACCAGGAAGCTGAGCTCGCAGCCGGGGGGCCTGTGGGCCGGGCTCGCCCCCTGCCCCGGGCATGCTGGCTTCTGGGCCCCACTTAAGGTGGGCTGGACTCAGGGGCGGCCTGACTCCCACGGGTGGTGCCCGGGCCCCCGGCCAGTGCGGGGAGCCGCAGACGGGTTTGGGGCCCTGGGCCCTGGAGGGGGGCAGCTGCCTTGGGGAGGCTGCGGCAGTGCCCCCACGAGTCCCACGGGCCACCCTAAGCAGCTGTGTTGGTGCTGCCGGGTGGGAGGCTGCCAGCGAGCACATGGGGCTGTTAAAGCAGCTAGCCCAGCCCTGGGGAACGGGAGCCCGGCTCAACAGGGTGCAGGCAGGGGGCTCAGGGCGGAGGGGTTGGGTGCAGGAGGGGTCTGGGATCTGGCCCGGCGCTGCTTACCCGCAGCGGCGCACTCCCTGCCTTCCAGGGCTCCACGCCGCGCTGCTCACCATGTCCCCGCGCAGCCCCGGGGGGGAGGGGCCCACAGGGCTCTGCACGCTGCCCTTGCCACACCTCCAGGTACCTCCCCTGAAGCTCCCATTGGCCGCGGTTCCCCGTTCCCGGCCAATGGGAGCTTCAGGAGGCAGTGCCTGGAGCAACCCCCAGGCCCTAGAGACATGGTGCCCTGATGGCCACTTCTGAAAGCAGCGTGGGGCCTGCGGCACCATGGGGGGCAAATCCCGAGGGACGGATCCAAAGCCCTGAGGGGCCGGATCCGCCTCATGGGTATTAGGATGTGCCCGGGCACACCCAGTGCGCACGCCTATGTGTGTATACAAGCTCGAAAGTTATATATTATTTTATTTTTTTGGTGAGTTTAGTGGATTTTTTCTGACCATAAATGTGAAGGCTGTTAGCTCTTCCTAAAGTAAGTGTATTGAAGATGGTATCTGTATCAGTCTGCTTACTGCCGATATATATGTAGCTTGACTTTCAACTTTGGTCCTAGACTTGTAAGAAGGGATTGCCATTTGTGCTAACTTTAGTGGAGGTTTTGTGATGAGATCAGAGGTCACAGACAGAGATCTTCAAATTCTTTTATGTCTTCTTATTTTTGCTCTGTTTGAAAGCAGGTTTTCAAAGGTTAAAAAAAAGCTATGAATCTACATGCCCTCTAATCTCTGAGCACACCTTTTAAATTCAGGTTATGGCTTAATCGCACTGTTTCCTTTGATATTCTGGGTAATATTCTGCTAAGTCCAGAGGAAAAAAATAAATATCAGATAGGTTTGCACTGTGTCCTTTATTCTGGTTTGATCCAAGTTGCATCCTTAAGTTAGCAACGGCATGGTATATCAATGGAAATATTTTAGCATTATGAATAATAAATATTTTATAATCTTTGCCTGCAGAGATGAAGATTTTGTGGCAGTAAATTGCAATAGAGAGGTGGCAGAACATCTCACTGGGACCCCATTTCATCAAGGCACTTGTGCCTGAATTTAATCATCTGAATATTTCCCTGGGACTCTGTGACATTTTCACATGTTTAAAGTTAGGCATGAGCTTAAGTGCTTTGCTGAATTAGGATCCAAACTGTGATCTTTGCTTTCTGTAGAGAGTGACCTCTGGTGGCACTGATGTATTCTATTGTTATTTGTTAGTGCTAAATGCCTATTCCCTCTTCCCTCCCCCCAAATTATCATATAAAAAGATGTATAAAGTCACTAGTGCTAAAATGTGAGGCGTTACCGAGGTAGATGATACAGCTGCTATGCAGAAAGATTTCTGAGCATTTGTTTTTAACACTCCTATTTTCAGAAGTGTGTTCATTTAAAAAAAAATAATCTATAAGAATGTTCTTGTTAATAAAAAGAATGATCAAACAGTGCTTTTCTATTACTAAACTCTTTAGAATTCTCAGGGTCAACACTTTAAGGTGTAGTTAAAAAAATAAAAGGGAACCATTTCAGCTTGATAAAGGATTTCATAAGGGAAATATAACCAGACAGCTTGTGGTCACTCTAAATTTCATAGCACTATGACAAATAATAGAGGTATTGACCTATGTGTCCTGGCCACATTCTAACACAAGAAACTTATTTTTGCCTCCCTACATTGCTCTTGTACTTTCAGCTAGGTTATGGCATTGTTTCTTCACTTTTCAATTGTTGTGTAGTGTTGCTATGTATTGTTAAATATTTGACATTGTAGGTGGCTTCATTCACTGGGGAATGAAGTGATATCATATATCTACCTATCTCACAGGAGTGCTTTGAAGCTCAAGCAGTTAATGTTTTTTAATGCTTTGAAATCCTTAGTCACAAAGTGATGTTGATGTGCAAAGTATTATATTAAGAATTATAAATGCACTGTGTTGGTAATATGAATGGTAATATGAACACCTTGTAGTTGTTCTTGTGATGTGTCCCCAAATTAGTGTTTGAACCTCTGTACCTTAAACAGTGTTTTGTATGGCTCAGACAGGCTCACTCAGAAGTTGATGGCCTACAAAGGGAAGACACAGAAAGACATATAAAATACAATAATGTTGGCAGATTGCATAGGGGATGTAACATTAGAACATTTGTACTAGGAATAACAGGTTACAGTAACTGCTTCAGCTCAAACCCTGCAGTTCACACTTCACAGAGAGTGTATAGCTAAGAGAGTACATTGAACTGGCTAAAGCTGATATTTACAGTTTATTATATCAAATAGAGATATTAACAAATAAATTGAACAAATTTCTCAGCTGGCATATAACTAGCTCTCAGCATTGTATCTGGAATATATTAGCATGACCTAGTACAAACTTTTTATGCCTACATATATAGTCTAACATACATATTAGACAAGTAGCATATATGTATTAACAGTCTTATTTCACAACGGACTACATTAACTCATACAATTAATTCCTATTGAGAAGGCAGAGGGAGGAGGGGAATAATACTATGTAAATTGTCCTTTTGACTATGGCTCACTTTTTCCTGTTCTTGGGAGATGCTTCGGAGGGATGTGTGCAGGGTTATGGGAAGGTGGAGGTGCACTTTTCTCTTCCCAATCCCTACCTAGTAATGCAGAGGACAACGTGTATTACAGTATTTATGAGTGAAGTGTCCATTGTTGAAAGCTGGATCATGAACATAATCCTAACTGGATCAGAACATACATATTTCAGCCAGAATGCCTGTCAGCCTGACCATTGCAAGTCATCGCACTTCCTTCTGAGCAGATGTCACACTTTACATCCTTATAATTTATTAGCTTATGTGGAAAAATAATAATGATTTAATATATGGTCTGTTGTATTGTTTTACTGTAATATGGTACAGTTTTGCCTTGGCACTTAACCTCAATGAAATCAGTTTTGGATATATAAATAATAGCACTACAGTAAATCAGGCATCTCACAGAAACTCTCTGAAAGGTCGACTAGCAATTTCCGTTTGTGCGAGTGTGTGTATGTCTGCATCTATCTACATGAATTGTATTTTGCATATTATATATTCAATATATATTCAAAACAGTCTTATATTCTGGCTATGTACGTGTGCATACAACTCACATTGAAGCCAATAGAAACCCAGCGTGTGAATATCAGAAACCAGAATATGATCCTCTATATTTTAATCATGGTGGATGCTAATTCTCAGTTTCTTTGTTTGCTCATCTGTTTTAATATCGATTCATAATGTGTGTTGTTTGTTTAATTACCTTACTGTAACCCATAAGCTCAATAAGCTGTCTCAACTCTAGTGTATGCCCATAACTTTTGTTTTTTTCACCCCTTTTAAAATACTTTTTGAAGAAAACAATTTGTACTATAAACAAGTCAGTTTATCATTGATTAGGGCTGGTCTACACTAGGGGGGAGATTAGATATGCAACTTCAGGTACGCTATTCGCGTAGCTGAAGTTGAAGTATCTTAGTTCGACTTACCCATCCGCCCTCATGGCAGCAAGTGGACCGCCGCGACTCCCCCGTCAACTCCGCTTACTCCTCCTGCCGAAGTGGAGTATAGGCGTCAATTCGGGGATTGATTTATCGTGTCTAGATGAGACGTGATAAATCGATCCCCGATAGATTGATTACTACCCGCCGATCCGGTGGGTAGTGTAGACATGGCCAAAGATCAGGGATCAGCAACCTCTGGCACGTGGCTCACCAGGGTAAGCACCGTGGCGGGCCGGACCAGTTTGTTTACCTGCCACGTCTGCAGGTTTAACCGATCGCGGCTCCCACTGGCCGCGGTTCACCGCTCCAGGCTAATGGGGGCTGCAGGAAGCTGCGCGGGCCGAGGGATGTGCTGGCCGCGGCTTCACGCTGCCCCCATTCACCTGGTGAGCGAACCGCTGCCAGTGGGATCCGCGATCAGCCGAACCTGCGGACGTGGCAGGTAAACAATCTGTCCCAGCCCGCCAGGGTGTTTACCCTGGCGAGCCGTGTACCAGAGGTTGCTGACCCCTGAATTAGATGTTAATAAATAAATGTCATCTTTTTTTCAGTTGGCATTAAATTCCTAAATTTAAATTACATTACTAAATCTAAATTAAATTACTATCTGGATTTTTTCCTTTTATTCTAAGGAATTCTGACTGTATGGAAATAGAAAGAAAAGTTAACGAGGCACTTTTCCATTACCTTACAATTTATATTTTATTTATATTACTTGCATGATATACCTTTCAGGCACACAGAGACATAGGTTCAAGTGTATTATACTTTCCATTTAACTGCAGGTTCCCAAGTGTCTCTCGGGATGCATTTCTATTAAAAGAAAGCACACGGAGTGGAGTTTAGGTTCCCCAAGGAACTAGAATATAGTGAGCACTGATTGCTCTACAGATTCATAGGCAAAAGGGGGAAAAACTGTGATTAAGTAACATCAAGACTGTGTGACCCAATGGGAAACTGAAAGAGAGTTAATGTTAAGGGCCCACATCTTGCTGACAGAGGCATGTGAACATTCCCACTGATTTCCCATGCATTTGTTTCTGAGGGTGGATTTTGGCCCTAAGGCTCTATGTCAGGGGTGGCCAACCTGAGCCCGAGAAGGAGCCAGAATGTACATTTCCAAAGAGCCACAGTAATACATCAGCAACCCCCCCATCACCACCCACCCTCTGCTCCCAGAGCCTCCCACCCCGGTCAATCAGTGCCTGCCCCTCATTCCCCGCACCTCCCGATCAGCTGTTTCATTGCATGCAGGAGGCTCGGTGGGGCTGGGGGGGGGAGAGAGGAGGGGAGGAGTGAGGGCACGACAGGCTCAGGGGAGGGGGTGGGAAGGGGTGGAGTGGGGGCAGGCCCTGGGGCAGAGCCAGGGGTTGAGCAGTGAGCACCCCCTGGCACATTGGAAAGTTGGCACCTGTAGCTCCAGCCCCAGAGCCGGTGCCCCTGCTCTATGTCTCCTTAATTTGCTTCTACCTTTAACTCACCATGAGGCATATGTGTATTTCATATGTATATGTATAACATAATGTTAGATGCCCTATGCTCTGCAGTGCCTCAAAATAGTTTAGCGATCTATGTACTTATGTATCCCCTGTCACCATAATATCTGAGCACCTCGATTCATTAAGAATGGGATTTCATTGCCCGTACTTTGTAAGTTATGTATAAACATTTTATTTCCATGCTAAGGACCTGAGCCTTTAAACATTTACTGCCAAGCATAGCACTTATTACTGTGAGTAGTCCCACTGGAAAAAAAGTGGTCAGTACTTTTGAAAGCAAGAGAAATGTATAAAAAATGGCTGGATGATTTTCCATCAAACAAACAAACAAAAAAAAAAGTGCATACCAACCAGGGAAATTTCATTCTGAAAGCTCAGTGCTTTCAAAAATTATAAAAGTACAAACTGTTTTGCTGCTAATACATGAAAATGTGCTACTAGTGATCACTGCGACTTTTCATTTCTCTATGGATGTGGAAGTCCAGTATAATTAGGAAGAATCAAGTAACTTTTTACTCAATTGAATAAGGCTCCAGTCTAGCAGAACACTTAGATACTTGGATAACTTTAAGCACTTGAGTAGGCCTTCTGAAGTCATTAATGTTTTGCTGGAACAAGGCCAAATGCTACATAATGTTATACTTTTGCATTTGTCTGTACGCTTTTAAATAATCATTACTGATTAAAGACCTACAATTTCTTCCATTTAGTTTTAGACAGACAATAACATTTGTTAAGTAACTGACCATCTTATCGATGGGTTGTAAATGGCCATTTAGATTTTAAAGAGCATTTTAGTATGCAATTACAGTACGTTAAAACCTCTACTAAAATTGTATGACTAAAGATGGAAACACTGTATTTGTGCTGAGAGTTTATATTAGGTTTTCATACTAATTCTCTTTGTGGAGTTTTGCTTCATATTTAGAGCACCCATGTAAATGTTTACTATTATTTTTTAAGGTGAAAACCAGATTTTTAAACCTTCGTTTGCTCATATTTTCCCTTGTGTATGGTACACACATGGGGTAAAGAAGGTTTTGGGGTGGGAAAAGATTGCAAAGAGCCTTCCCTCTCTCTCTCTCTTATATATCTGGGAAGAGTCAAGTCCCCACTTTGGTCCTTGTGTTTCTGGACTGGAAAGACTTGCAGGTCTTTAGTACTTAGTGGCAACACTCTAGCTATTTATTGTCCTTGTCCCTATTTTTGTCAGAGCCAGTAGGGAGCGTGATAGTGCTGAATCCTCTCTCCCTGCGTGCTCATAACATTGCATTTGCTTCTTGTGGACTGGGTAGCAGATCAGGAATATAGACACACTCATAAGAGCAATTTAATAGACATGCCCTGAATGGTGCAAAATTTGACAGACATGGAGACAATACACTCCATTAGCAGCTGGGAGTGAAAGCTGGAACTTTAAAGTACTCAGAAAAATGTAAAAAGAACAACAGAAATAATGTGTTTGTTTGGCAAGAAAAATTATCACCGAATGAGATGTGATGCGATGTCCTCATTGACAGTTCAACCCCCTCAGCAGGCTGACCATCATCCAAATTTAGGAAAGGAGGAATTAGAGGAAAAAGTGCTACTGGGAGTGCAAGTTACATCTAAGCATGCATGTAATTCCACATCAAAGATTTCAAATGCTACTCCTATTCACACAATGTATTTAACTTCATAAAAGAGATTTTATTTCAAAATTTGCAGCCTCTCAAGAGGAGTAAGCACACTGAGATATATGCAATACCAAATTGCTTTTCGAGAGAGAGGGGAATTTTCTTTATAAACCATGGTGGTCATTTTTTGTTATAGCTAATTAGTTTCATTAGTTAGTAATATCTCCCAGAATAGCTGTAATTAATGCCATAGGTCTTATAAAATTAAACCAGTGGCAGTGGTAATCTCTTGCCAAAAGGTATGGATTTTGGTAGAAATGCACAGGAGTTGATGTTTAAAAGAAAGTTAGTATACAAAGTAATGGAGGAATAGTGCCAGCTTGAGTTAAGTCCAAAGCTGGAAGCTGTGTATTGCAGGTACTTTGATGGATTCTTAACATTATACTAGCTGTCCCCAGAACCTAAAGTTCTGAGGAACTGGTTTCATTAATCTGTAGCAGTATTAAAATATCAGGAATGCCTGTTTCTCTCAGTATTTTTGTAACAGTATCAGAGCTTTGGGCTGAGATGAACAACAGAGCGGCTGCTACTCTGAAACCTGTCAACAGAAACAAAGTGGCATTACAAAATGAATGTAGGAGCTGTGCAACCAGTAAGTAACAGCAACGGAGAGAAAATGTGGCTTGTGTTGAAAAGAACACTAATATGTCAGATATAGAGTTAAGTCCTGCAACTGGACTTCAAAATTTTGAATTGAGAAGGGCTCTGAAATGGCTCAGATATGTATCCAGGCAGATCTAGGTTCAGGTTCGAATCCATAATGTCACCAGCACATGGTTATTTGTGAGAGGATTTTTTTGTCTGTTTCTTTGTCCTGACTACTGTGATTCTCTTCCAATAGAGTCTTAATTTAATATATTTAAAAAGGAAAAAAAAAGGTTAATTGTAAGATTGTATTGAAAAATGTGTCCTTCTAAGAAACAAAAAAGTGGTGTAAATGTTTTACATTGTATTCTGACTGTGAGACCCCAGCACAATAGCTTAATACTGAAACCAAATTATTATCTGATGTCTAAACCACAACTTCAGAGTCCATTACACAGCCTCCTCCTTAGACTTTAATTCTTATATGGTGGCTAGACCGTTCCTGCCCCAGCCCCTCGCTTACCCATAGCAGAGATATAATGCACACTTTAATAGGACATTCTTGATAAGCAAAAGTTTAACAACTGCTATTTACTTGAAATTATAGAATATAATCATAGCTTTCCTAGGACATTTAACACAGAACATATGTTAATGGGCATCCTTGAGACAATATTTAGGGTTGTTTAAACCTCGGGGACCTTTTTTGTTTCTGGCCTCTTCTCCCTGTGGGCTTTATGGGTGCTGTCACACACAGCCACATATTCACTTTCACACCTTACAAATAAATCCTAACACAACATAGCCAGTCACACAAGCATTCATTCTTCAGCAAGTTAAAAATAAATTCAGTCTTATAATACATTCCATCATCCCCACTTGTAAACAAGAAAGTTAGAATAGCTTTTCTATTTGGAACTGGGCTATGGGTCAGACAACTAAATCTTCTGAAACCACTGTCTTGATAGTGGAAAGTTACTTTAAAGCTCATCAAGATGAAAGTAATTTAAAATAAAAATTTTCATATGAAGTATGTATGTCCCTACAGACTAATCTTCTCACACTGTCCTTTTGTGTGATGAACATTAGTGTTAATCACCATAAAACAAGTACTTCAAAAATAATATTAATTCAGTGCTATAAAAGAGACTTTAGGCAAGGCTTGGCTGCATTTTTGTGCACTTCCACAGTTCTGGAATCAATTTTCAAGTCTGATTTTATTTTTTTACCAATACCACCTTTCCCACTGTGCAAAAACAACATACTGCTAACAGCATCTTGTGAATGTTCCTGTAATGCTGTTATGCTATGATAAATTCTAGCAATAAAAAAAGGACTACTTTGGTGTCAATTCATAGTTTAACCATGACAGAAAAAGTTAGTAAATGAGAGCTGTAAAGAGATGAGAGGGACTATGCAGAAGAGTACTGTAAGAAAGCATGTTTACAAAGTGAAATGATATTATCTGGGACACTGGTTTTCCACATCCATCTTCTCTTAAGATGGTAAATTGTAGCTGTGCTAAAATGATCATGCAATATTGATGATCCAACTTCTTTACAAAAGCTCAATTTCTTCTGCAGAGTTTATATAATTAAAATGCTGAGAGGAAATCCATTTGTTGAAGCTGTATTAGAAATATTTAGAAGTTACTCTAACATTTAGCTAAATCGTTTTCCTACCTTGTAACTTTACTTCTTGGTGCAAACGTTGTCAATCTGACCCCATATTGGGTAATATAAGCTAATATAGGGCACAGGAGGCAGTGCCATCTTTGATCACATTATATCTGAATTGTTGCCATCCATCAACTAGAGTGCTCTACCTGTTCTCAAGTTGTCACTCTGGTATATTTTCTAACACATCCAGTCTTTATAATCTTTCATCTGTTTGCTGATATCTAAAACCAGTACCTTTTAGAATGTTAAAAAGTCTTTTAAATCTGTCTTTAACAAGAAAAATAAAGGAAATAAGTTTGAGCAATTAGCGAGTGGGAGAGAATTTAATAATAATTATTGATAAATGGGAGGTAAGGGAACACATAGAAAATTGGAACTTCCACTAATTTCTTGGTCCAGAAGAAAAGCATCCCGGGGTGTTAAGAGAATTAGCAACTGAATAGATACTGTACAATTACAGTTATTTTTGAAAATGCATGTGCAGCTGGGGAGAAACTGGAATATTGGATGAAAGCAAATGTCCTGGAAAGAAAGAGAGAGAAAAATAAAAACTGTCCTGATCATTCCTGCCCTTTATTAAGTCCTGTCACTAGGTATCAGGCAAAGTACTACTGTGGATAGTGTACTGGATTGGGAATCCCAATTTGGGACCTAGGATATCCAAGTCCTGTTTCAAACTCTGGTTTCAGAGTAGCAGCCGTGTTAGTCTGTAGCCGCAAAAAGAGCAGGAGTACTTGTGGCATCTTAGAGACTAACAAATTTATTTGAGCATAAGCTTTCGTGGGCTACAGCCCACTTCTTCGGATGCATAGAATGGAACATGTATTGAGGAGAGATATATATACAAATACAGAGAGCATGAAAAGGTGGGAGTTGTCTTACCAACTCTGAGAGGCCAATTAAGTAAGAGAAAGGAGGGGGAAAAAAACTTTTGAAGTGATAATCAAGATAGCCCAGTACAGACAGTTTGATAAGAACTGTGAGAATACTTACATGGGGAGATAGAGTCAGTGTTTGTAATGGCTCAGCCATTCCCAGTCTCTACTCAAGCCTAGGTTGATTGTATCTAGTTTGCATATCAATTCAAGCTCAGCAGTTTCTCATTGAAGTCTTTTTTTAGCTGTCTCTCCCCCCCCCCCACGGTCTTTTACGATCCATCATGTAAATAGCGTATGAAACCTATTCCTTATTCCTGATAGGTTCTCTGGGTTACAGACCTATCACAAAGTTTGGAAACCACATCAGCAGAATTTTAGGAGTGATTAGAGACGTCCTTCTGTCATTCATTCTCATAGGCAGCATAGAAAAATATGGATAATTTTTTGATGTACTGTCTATACCCGATTCAGGTTTTTTTTTTCTTTTAATGTTAACTAGGGGTTCATAGATTTGAAGATTCTAAAGCCAGAAGGGACCATTCTGATCATCTAGTCTGATGTCCTGTATAGCACGGGCCATAGAACTTACCCAAAATTATTCCTCGAGCAGATCTTTTAGGAATACATCCTATCTTGAGTTCAAAATTGTCAGTGATGGAGAATCCACCATGACTCTTGCTAAATTGTTCCAATGATTAATCACTCTCACTGTTCAAAATGTACACCTTATTTCCAGTCTGAATTTGTCTAGCTTCAACTGCCAGTCATTGGACTGTGCTATATCTTTCTCTGCTACACTGAAGAGTCCATTAATAAATATTTATTCCACACGTAGATACTTTGTGAGGCTAAATAGATTGAGCTCCTTGAGTCACTGTAAGGCATGATTTCTAATCCTTTAGGCATTCTTGTGGCTCTTCTCTGAACCTTCTCCAGTTGAGTTGTGGACAATTCACACAAAGGTAGTCCAGCAGTGGTCCAGTCGTACACCAGTGCGAAATACAAAGCTTTTCAAAGAAAAGGCATCATTTTTAACATTGACAAAACAGCCTATTGTCCTAGTCTTGTTTGCAAAATCAGATGAAAAATTCAGACTGAGGTAGACACTTGTCATTGAGAACTTCAGCCTGATTTATTACTGTCTGGCAAAATTTAAAGCAACTAAAATAGGATCTTACAATGAAAAGTGTCAGACAGCTTTAATTATAGGCAGTGTTACCAGCTCTGCCTGTAATTAGCTTTAATGGAAAGAGAGATGGACCCACACCAAAACCTCACACCCAGACAATCCTGAACTTTCAGATTGTTTGAAATGAGAACTTTGAGCCAGATACAAATTCAACAAGTGGCCCAAACCAGAACCTGGATTGAAACTTTATAGTGGGCTAAACCAAAATTCTAGATCAAAATAAACCTATACTTAAGTGTGTTTGAAACCCAGTTCAAAATCCAAATGTTGTTGCTTAAGTTGATCTCTGCTTTAAATTAGATAACAAATACACCTTGTATATGTGTCAGCATGGAAAGGCGGTTATTTTAATTGTTTGTTTGTTTTTTTGTTTTTGGTGTACTTCTGCAGAAAATTTAGTCTAGTCTAGATGCTATACATCTTAAGCAATTTTGGCATCAGAATACTGATTAATTTGGTGTTCAGGTTACATGGTTCAAAAAGGTCAATGAATCCATTGAATTAATGAACTTCTGTTAATTACAAGTTTTAGTTTTCTTGAAGCAAGCATGCTGCAACAGAGAATAGTGAATACCACACAAATAAGCAGATATGGTGCACTGTTTTGCCCAAAGTATTCTGCTGTCTTTAAGCTATTACAAAAGTCAGTGGAGGACTAATTATAAGTGTGTAGATAGATATGCAAAAAATGCTTGAAGATTTTGTTGGGAGTAATCTTATAAAAAGCTTTGAATTTCTGTTTCCACCGTCCTTCCTTTTCTTTGTTTGAGGTATATTTGAGGTGGTGGGGATCCTAGGTTCAAAAGTTTGGCCTTTTCTTCATTAAAGTTGGCCTACAGATCCCTATGTGGGGAGGTTTCTGCTCAACACAGTCTTTTTCATACTAATGTCTGCAACTAACTTGCCCTCAGGCCATGAGCAAATGGCCAGCCTTGTAAAAGAGTATGTTCACCAAAGTGCTAAACTAAAGGTGGCAGGAGCTGAACTGACTGGGATTCTCAGAGGAGCACATTACTTATTTCTCCATATTTGCCTGAGGTGAATTTACGAAGTGGCTTCTATCAGGCAAGGCAAGCAGGTAACTGAAATAGTAGCTTTAGTAGCTGTGAATGTAAAAGTCATTGCCTGCCTCTGGCCACTCTTCTTTGAAACAGCTGTCACTAGTGCAGTCAGTGTGTTCATGTCAAACATGAATGTGTGTGGGGCCATGTGAGTGTTTGAGGGAACATATGTTAGACCTCACACTTTTCTGTTTGCCGGCAAGAGTCATGCCGTACCTTTTTATCCCATTGTACCTAACTACCCATTTCATCTCTTCAGTACATCAAAATTAATGTTCTGAAATTTCTCCTGTGAACTCAAGTCTAATGCTCATTACTCACATTGAGTAGTACCTTGCTTCATGAATTCAAAGAGCTACTCATGAAGTAAGGTGCTATTCAGTGTGATTAAAGCTGCCAGAATTGGGCCTTTAGTTGTTAGAGGAATGATCCAGAAACCTTTGTGTGCATGCATCTCTCCAAAGTCAGAGGGAACTTTGTGTGTGTACGAATGGAAAGTTGGTATCTGATGAGAGAAACATTTATTAAAGATGGAATATTTATGTTTACTTAACCATTTAAATTTTGTTCTTAAATAGGTCATTCCTATTAGCAAACTAGTGTATCTTGTTTATTTTGTCAAACAGCTCTTGATGTTCCATAAAATGCATGGGGAGGGCTCTTATAAAGATGTTATGTAGGAGAGCTTGTAGTCCAGCTAACTCTACTATTTCTCCCTTACTCTTCATTTTGGCCCCACTAAGTACACAAATTATCATGCTAATATACCAGTATCAAAGGAATTAAATGATGTAAACAAGGTACAGAAGTTGTGAGAGATCCCTTCTCTAGCCTTATATTTTTCCATTGACACATTGTTCCAGGGTGCTGTGCCTTGGGGTGCCCTTTGATGTATTTCATCAGCTTCATACAATACTTTGCAGGAGCCTTTTACATGCTTATTACATTAATGTATGGGGGCAGCAGCTCACCAATCACTCAGAGTCAGAGCTTTGCAGGGTCCTTGGATGACCTGCTCACTCATCTTTGAGTAAACATGCAAGAGAGATTGTACTGCAACCGTACTGCTTTTGCATGCAATCTTATGGCTGCAGTAATCCTTGCCGATAGATAGGATGTGACTAGTATGCAGAGAACACCAGCTAGTATTTTTTAATTAATGGCCAGAGGAGCCTAGATTGTCAGACAGGTGTCTCTTGGTTTACAAACGTAAATAAATAAGTAGTGCAAGAACCTCATGAACTTTCAGGCTCTGTACCCCGCTGTCCATTTTGGTTGAGAATTAAAGAACCTGGAAGAGAGATTCCACCACTGTCAACAGGGGATACCCAACAAGTACTCCAAAAGGATCTTGGGCTACCATTTGAGCACACATAATTGGGTCCAGTGGTAGCCAAATCCTGTTATGTCTTTGATGTTGGCCTGACCATTTTTAAAATATACATCTTTTACAGTGGTCAAAGGTTGCATATTTAATTCTAACTCTGAGTAAAAAGTCCTAGAATGTGTATGTCTGTTACAGAACCCACTGTGTCACTAGTGTTTTATTAGTTTTTCTTTCCATATATGGTTCTTTAATAAATAAATTTTGTATTAAATAATCACCAGTTCCCTTCTATATAGATATTACACTAAGAAAATTCTCCCTTGTTCATAACACATTAGTCAAACAGAGCTCCATGAATTTCATGCCTCACTTTTATATTCTTTTCGTAACTAGCTTTGTTATTTACTTAGTGAAATATTGATGGACATAGTCTCTGAATTAAAGTCTACTTTTTTTATTAAGTAGCAGATTATAATAAGGCTTCTCTGTTTTCCTAAAGTGCTTTCATTATTGTTATTGGCTTCTGAAATACATTTTGAAAGGTTTACATTAAGGTAAATAACTTTGTAAAAAAATATTTGAAGAGCATATAAGATCAAAACAGCTACATATAAAAATGGCATCTTCTGTCTCAACAGACCAGTTCCCTGTGTAAATTAAAAATCATATCTGGTTTATTCTTTTTGTGTGGAGACAAATATAAAGTTTTACTCCAGTTACCAATGAACAGACAAAAATAAGAGAGAGCAAGGTGGGTTCTTTTCTGGTTTGAGCCTCCTCAACAGAATTGTCACCTTATTTCCAGTTGCAGGAACTATATTATTGGTGATAGTGCATGAACCCGAAAGAACCTGGATTGACTTTCAGATCCTAGGGTAAATTTGCATTAGGATTTGTTTTAATAATACAAAGTTTGACCCTAAATAGTTCATTTCTGCAGTAATAACAAAACGTACTTCTCATCCAACACTAGCAAGTAAATATACAAATCCGTAATTATAAAATGGATCCCTTAGTGTCTGAAGGGAATAAAAGACAGGAAGAAGGCTTTAGAAGTTGGGTCCCATGACAGGGGATCTTGGGTTTAAGATAGAAAAGACCTAAAGGGTGGGCTGAGTACCCATGAAAGAGCTAAGAACTTTAGGACAGTCAAGCTGGAAAACAGACTTGGTCCCACAAATCTTCCACCAGCTCCACTCAAGTAGACCCATGATGCCTGTTTGGGTTCCCACTAAACTCCTGGGTCAGCCCATTTGTTTGAACAGCTTGCAGAATCTGGGCCTTGGCCTGGACTACATTGTCTTATTGTATGTTAATAAAATGCCCAGGAAGAGGATGGGTTTTGACTCTACCTCTTCCACAAGGACTGTGTGTTAGAGCAGGAGTAAAAGGCATCTGTTCTCACTGGCATACATGATTATGTGTGTGATTAAGGATTTCAGGCAGAATTTCACCCACAATTCCCAGAGATATGTTGGCATCATTAGTGGTGTGTAAATAATGATAATTGAACAATATGTTATACTGGCTGAGGAAAATGTCATACAACAGCAACCATATTAATGTTCAGTTACCTTTAGACAGCACACAGGGGAAAACAATGGAATGGAACAATCTGAGAAGTGGTTTTTAGTCTTCTGAGAGTATTCTGCAAACAATACAAAGAAATCAAAACAAATGGAAAAGTTACAAAACTATTGACACCACTCCTTTAATGTTTATGAAACACACTAGGCCAGTGGTTCCCAAACGTATTCTGCCGCTTGTGCAGGGAAAGCCCCTGGTGGGCCGGGCTGGTTTGTTTACCTGCCGTGTCTGCAGGTTTGACCGATCGCGGTTCCCAGTGGCCGCGGTTCGCTGCTCCAGGCCAATGGGAGCTGCTGGAAGCGGCGCGGGCTGAACCTGCGGACGCGGCAGGCAAACAAACCGGCCCGGCCTGCCAGGGGCTTTTCCTGCACAAGCGGCGGAACAAGTTTGGAAACCACTGCACTAGGCTAAATACTGCTCTCACTAACATCCGTGCAAACCAGACAAAGTCAATAAGGTTACATGTATATAACTGAGAATAGAATTTGGCTCACTATTCTCACTTGGTGGGTTTTGTTTTGTTTTTCCTATTGTATAAATATTAACTCATTATATTTTCAAATTCAGCTACTGAATATTCATCTTTTCTATTGTCACAGATGTGGGAAATTTTCCACATTTCCCCCCCAGCAATTTTTTGGCAGATAATGCTTATAATCTTTGGATGCCATCTGATCTCTGACAGAATATTTGGAATCCCTGTCTGGTAATGTCTGTAAGTAGCTCAATGACTACATTATAGTCATAATGAACACCCCAAGCTACGGAGCTCTGGTTTGTTTCTGTATCAAACAACTTTGTAGAATTAACCTTTCTGCAGCCCTTTGTCTTGCACAGTTCTGACTGGCTGCTCCCCTGCTCTCTGCAGCTCTGGAGGAGAGTCAGAGCTTTGGCTCTGTGTGCTATGGCCATGCCCCAGGTGCTCCTGCTTGCACCCAGTTGCTCTGCATCCATGACAGTGGTCAGCTGGTGGTTTGATTGTTCCAATCCCCATTTCTTTCTATCTTTAACTTTTACTCTGTTTTTGGGCAGTGGCGAGCAGATTTGTTTCTTTCTAATTTCATCCTCCTCCTTGGGTTGATCAACACTCTGGCACTTTAACTCACTCTGAGCCTCCGCTGCAGTGTCTCCCTGCTAGCTCCTTTGCCCCTGTACAGGCATGGCAGAACTGCCAAGAAAGCACTAGGCAAAATCCATGTGATGCCTCATTTTTGTGAGACAGCCACCCCGGACTCGACAGATGGTAAGTTGTGCCCAACCTGTACACAGCCAGTTGACATACAGATTCCATGAGAAGGGTAGGCTCCCTATTTGTGTCTTTCCATCCAAAATGCCAGGGACTCAGAGTTCCAAGTCCTCAATTGCTAGGTGGTTTAGACTATGCAATATGGAAGCCTACAAGGCATCAGAGGTTCCTGTCCTGGAAGGGATCAAGGTGCATTTCATGAGATCCTTAACAACTCGTGGATGGAATGAGCAAGTGTGTCCACCTGGGAAATTTGCAAAGCAACCACTTGGTCAACGCCTTCATTAAGCACTATAAGGTGGACTTTCTGGCCTCTCTAAAGAGGCTTCTATTGGCATGAAGGTGTTGCTAGTGTAGCCTCTTTGAACATGTTTGCTAAGGAGATACTTCCCTTTTCTCTTTCCTGCTGAATTTTTTCATAACGCTGACTACACTTGTGTACTGCTCGCTACTTCTCAGATGTTCAGAACTGTGAGAGATGCTGGGCTGCAGAATGCAAAATTTCCTACCAATAATTTTTTTTTCTGCTAGCAGTGTCTTCCACAATTCTACCCAGTCTAGATGGCTCATGAGCCAAAAGTCAGATATTAAGTAAGATCATTAGTACATGGCTGTTTGATATGTCAATGTACTTAATTATTTCTTTGACTCTAGAGTGTCTGTTATACAAATTTTATGGACTTAGAATACGTAGATCATCTGGCAGCAAGTGGCAGCAGAGGGGGTGTGGCCAGAGTACATGACAGAAAAGCTTTGATTCACCTCTGTGAGTTGCAGAGCGGAGAGGAACAGCCCAGAATTGTGGGTGATGCTGCTAGCAGAAAGGAAATTATTGATAAGATATTTTCTGATCAGAATGAATGAGGTCAGATAATCAAGGTACGGAAAAGTAAAGCAAAGTGCTTGGATTTGTTCCCAGCAATGGCAGGAACTTGCTGTGTGGTCTTGAACAAATCACTTAACCACGTGTGATTCAGTTTCCCCATCTCTAAAAAAGAAATAACACTTACTGATCTCACAATAAGTAGTGTTTGTAAAGTGCTTTCACATCTTCTGATGAAAGCTGTTATAGTAATGCAAAATATTGTTATTAAATGGATTTAGGTAAGATTCAAATAATTGGAATATCAAAATCCCACCATAAGGTACTGTAAAGTCAGTTTGCATTTCACCTGCTTATGACTAATTCCTGTTTCCAGGAAAATAGCTAATACTGTAAGAAGCTGCTGTCTGGAATTTACCTGTGACACCAACAGGTGACAAGTGTTATCGAACAAAGTCTGAGCTGGTGTCAGACAGGTAGAGGACACTGTCACTCTTCTCATTTCGTTGGAATAATTCATTAAATACTTTTCACCTGTGACAGTCCCAGGTAAAACCCAGAGTAGAATTACTTGTCTTTACTAAACTGATTCTCGTTAATCCCTTAGCTGTCAGCTTTCAACAGACATTACATTTAGTTTCCTGCAGTACTTTCCAACATGTACATTCTCTGACTGCATGGAATGTTGCTAGACTTGTTTCATAGATATATGTACATTATGCACAAGGACGCATATTAATTCTGTAGTAATATTTCTGATTAGCTGTTATTCTATGGAGCATTTTTGCTGGTACAGCTTTGCATTTGCAAATAATTGCAACCTTCTAAACTATAGAAACAAATATTAGTGATGTCTGACTGCCTGTTTGTGCTGGCCAATTGAGTAATCCAAGTACACCTCTACCCCGATATAACGCTGTCCTCAGGAGCCAAAAAATCTTACCGCGTTATAGGTGAAACCACGTTATATTGAACTTACTTTGATCCACCAGCGCGCACAGCCCTGCCCCCCCAGAGCGCTGCCTTACCGCGTTGTATCCAAATTCGTGTTATATCAGGTCGTGTTACATTGAGGTAGAGGTGTACTAATTTTTATGTCTGCAAATTTAAAGGGCTAGCTGAAATCTGATTCTCTAAAACTTGTTGAAATATAGGATTTTCACCTCAAGATTCCAAAGTGCTTAATTTAGAATAGTTACACTGATTTTGCAGCACAATGATTTTTTTTTTTAAATCTCCACTTCAACATTACTGAAATACAGCCAGTTTGAGGGTGGAAGGCAGTAGTCATTAAACAGCACACACAGCAACTCTGCAGAAATGTTCAAGGCAGAATATGAAAAATAACGTATCCAACTGAAACAGAGAGAGGATTTTTTAAAGTAAATGGAATGTAATTACCAAACCAGATTTCACTTAAGACACACCAGCCCCCCTTACTATTCCAGAAGGGTTCATGGGATTTTTAATAAGGACTGCTTGGTCAGGATCACAATTTTGTATCTCATTGATATGAAGACCTACTATTGGCTAGTACCATGCAGTAGCCCTGGTTCAGTACTGACTTAAATGTAAAAGTAACATCTACATAATCACCATCATCGCTTCCTTGCAATATAGCCTTACTAAAATAATATTGGTCTGGCAAAACTGTGATTCATAATTATATACTGTATTAAAAATATTGCTAAGACAGGATGGTATCCTGCAGATTCCCAGGTTTGATTGTTAAAATAGCTTTTCCACTTTGAGAACTGAAATACTGCCGGGAGTATTGGCCAGTTTTTGCCACCCTGACCTTGCATGGCATTTTGGTTCTTAAATAGTCCACTAAAATCAAGAAACAAGTTACTACTCTGAGGTCTGGTCCTATACTACCCGCCTGAATCGGCGGGTAGAAATCGACCTCTCGGGGATCGATTTATCGCGTCCCATCGGGACGCGACAATCGATCCCCAAATCGGCGCTCTAACTCCACCAGCGGAGGTGGTAGTAAGCGCCGCCAACAAAAAGCGGCAGAAGTCGATTTTGCTGCCGTCCTCACAACGGGGTAAGTCGGCTGCAATACGTCGAATTCAGCTACGCTATTCACGTAGCTGAATTTGCGTATCTTAAATCGACTCCCCGCTGTAGTGTAGATGTACCCTGAGTGATTTGGCTGTGTATTTATCTAGTTGGAGGTATTGTATCAGAGGTGAAAGTAAGCTGGTACGCTCGGGTACGGTGTACCGGCAAGAGCTGGTGCGCCGTACCGGTCTGGCCCGGCTTCCCCAGGGGGGAAATTTAAAGGGCCTGGGGTTCCCAGCAGGGGCTGGAGCCCCAGGCCTTTTAACTTGCCACCAGAGCCCCACTGTTGAAGCCCTGGGGTAGGGCTGCGAGGCTCTGGCTGCTATTTAAAAAGTCCGAGGCTCCCTCTGCTTCTATCTCCCCGGCCCTTTAGATAGCTGCTGGAGCCCCGTCACCACTACTCCAGAGCTCTGGCAGCTATTTAAAGGGCCAGGGCAGTACAAGCAGGGGAACTCTGGGCCCTTTAAATAGTCCCCAGAGCCCTGGGATAGCAGGGGGCTCCAGGGGCTATTTAAAGGGCTGGGGCTCCAGCTGCCTCTGCCACCCTGGTCCTTTAAATAGCCGCTGGAGCCCCGCCACTTCCCCAGGGCTCCAGCAGCTATTTAAAGGACTGGGGCTGTAGAAGCAGGGGAGCCTCGGGCCCTTTAAATAGCCCTCGGTGCTCCGGGCTGCTGCTGCTACCCTGGTGGGGGTGGGGGGAGGAGGAGGCACTTACCTTAAAGGATGGGCTGGGGCTGGCTCTGACCCCCTCAGCCCCGCCCCTTCCGCCCTAGGCCCTGCCCCTTCCGACTCGAGCACTCGCTGCTGGCGTGTGCTGACAGCACCAGTATGAAACACTCAGGCGACTTGGCGCCCCCTCAGTTTCTTCTTACTGCACATGACAGTCGCTGGGACGACTCTTTCCTTACTTTTGGAAGCTCTCTCGGTAGTCATCATCATCTTCTTTCTGTACATAGCTGGTTGTAGTCAGTTTTAGCTAATTTTAGTGAAGTTCTGTAACTTTGTGCGTTAGCAGAGTTTTTGTCCATTCCCCAATGCCAAGGCTTGCCTCAGTCACCAGGCTTTTAGCCCTGTGCCTCCTGCAACAAGGCTATGTTCCTGCGTTTCCCACACTCAAGCTGTTTAAAGTGGCTGGGGGAAGCTCCTACTGCAAACCTGCAAGGACTTTAAACCTCACACAAAGAAGGATTGGGAGGCCAGGCTGAAATTCCTCCTCATGGAAGCGGCACTGAGACCTCCTTCTGAGCCAGGTCAGTCAGACTCGGCACTGAATGCCTCGGCATCGGTAAGGAGTGCTCCCCCTCCCAGCACTGACCGCCATCCTCAGTGCCTAGAAAAAGGCATAAGAAATAGCCTGCCGAACAGGGGCAATCCCCAGCATGGAAGACTGCCTGGCCTGGGGATCAGAGTAGATTGTCATCTAAGCCAAACCATTCCTCTACCTCAGTACTGTAGACGTTGGCACCATTGACTCTGGCACCTGTGCAAGCTCTATTGAGTCATACTGGAAGAGCCTTTTCCATCTGTGGCACAACATGGTTCCGATACTATCTTGATACCAATCACGCTGGAAGTGTTTGCTGCTGCCAGAGACCTTCTCCTGTTGTTGGTACCGGTATCAACCCCATGAGTCAGCATTATCAATGCTGGTGGACAAAAGGGAACCCGCTGGATCCTTTCATTGTTCGGTACCGTCACCAGAAACAGACTCGTCATCTTCTGAGTTAGAGATCAGGTCTCACTCCTCCAGCCTGAGGAGCTGCTCTCCCAGTTCTTCCATGCATTTCCACCATCCATGGTCCCAGGCACAGGAGTACCATTTTGTGGTGGCCAGGAGCTCATTGGGGGCCTAGAAAGGCCCACTGGCCATTTTGGAATCATTGGGGTTTCCCCCAATTCACAGGCTTATTCCAGACGCTCCTATTCAGTGGCCTTGGAAAGAAGGGTGGCGTTTGTTCAGGGCAGCACCTGGTCCAGACTCTGGTACCAAGCCTGGTACTGAACTGCAAGAGCTGGCTCAACAGGATCCTGCTGATGCAGAAAGAGAGGATGAGCTTCCACAGCTGGTGCTGGCCTCCTCCTCCTCTTGCCTGACGAGGCAGTCTCAGTAGGGGGCGGGTTGCCTCCCCCATATGACTATAAGGCTCACCAAAAGTAGTTGAAGAGGGTGGTCTTAAGTCTGGGCATATAGGTGGAGATAGTGAAAGAGCCCTCTCATAGCCTGGTTGACAGAAAGTGTCACCAATTCTGCTCCCTATGAGGTCACAGTCTGGGTTCTATCTCAGATGCCTTTCTACTACCTAGGATGGGACAATGTTGTTATGCTTTTCCCCCAATCCTGCTCGTGTACAGAGTGCTGCTAAAGAACAAGTGGGACCAGGCCTGGGTTATTCACATAGCTTCAACATAGCCCTGCCAACCCTGGTTCTCAACTCTGCTAGACCTCTCAGTAGTGACTCCAATCCTGCTTCCGTTGCACCTGGACTTGATCTCCCAGGGCCAACCCTACTTCCTTCATCTAATGGCCTGGAAGCTCCATGGCTAAATCCAAGAGAACAAGCTTGTCAGAACAAGTTCGCCTGGTCCTACTAGGTAGCAGAGGTAGCTCCACCAGGGCTACTAACCTCTCCGAGTGGAAGCAGTTCTCTGTTTGGACATCCCAATGCAGAGTCTCAGCCATGTGTTCTTCCGTACAACACATACTTGAATATTTATTGCACCTGATACAACAAGGCTTAGCAATCTCCTTTATCAAGTTTCACTTGGCAGCAATATCAGGTTCACCCACAGGTGGATAACCAGTCTGTTTTTTTAAATGACATGTCTGTCAGATTCCTCAAAGGCCTGAAATGTTATACCCTCAAGTAAGAGAGCCTGTTCTTTCCTGGACCTGGAGTTGGTCATATGAAAGCTTATGGGACCACCATGTGAACCTTTGGCAACATGCTCCTTATTATACCTCTCCTAGAAAGTGATTTTCTTAGTGGCCATCACTTCGGCCAGACTGGTCTTGGAACTCTCTTCCCTGGCATCAGAGCTTTTGTACATAGTCTTCTTTAAAGATAAGGTGTATTTACATCCTCACTCCAGTTTCCTCCTGAAAGTGGTTTCATGATTTCATAGCAATCAGGCAATCTACCTACCTGTCTTCTACCCGAAGCCTCATGCAAATAGGAGTGAACAACATCTTCACTCTTTGGACATTAGATGAGCCCTAGCTTTCTACACAGAAAGAACTAAGTCATTCCAAAGGTCCAACTGTTCGTAGCTGTAGCTGACAGGATGAAGGGTCTCCTAATCTCTTCACAGACAATTTTGTCCTGGATTACTTCATGTATTTGTACTTGTTATGATCTGGCAGGTGTTTCACCGCTACCTAACCTCATTCCTCCACAAGGTCTCAAGCATCTTCAGCAGGATTCCTAGCACAGAACCCTATTCAAGCAGCAACGTGATCATCAGTGCACATGTTCTCCTCCCATTATGCTATCACTCGGCATTCCAAAGATGATGCCAAACTTGGTCGAGCTATTCTGCAGTCCGTGTGTCCATGAAATCTGATCCCTCCACCTATTCAACTGCTTGGGAGTCACCTACAGTGGAATGCACATGTGCAATCAGTTGAGGAATTAAAAAACGGTTACTAACCTTCTGTAACTGTTGTTCTTCGAGATGTGTTGCACATGTCCATTCCATGACCCACCCTTCTGCCCCTCTACATCAGAGTTTTCCAGAAAGGAGGAACTGAGGGGGTACAGGGTCGGCTGAGCACTTTAGACTGGCACTGTTGGCGCATGCAGGCAGGGGACACTCGAGCTACCTCAACGGGTACCATTGAGGGAAAAAATTCTGGCAACTGTGCTCTCAGAGCATACACACCTGGAGTGGAATGTTAGGAAAGGTTAGTAATTTTTTTCCTGTATGTTGCTAACAAAACTGCCCATTACCATGGGCACAGTATGTGTAGCTCTGGCCTCCCTCCTCTAGGACAACCATATGTGTAGTGCTCCCTGACTTGTAGCTCTTCTGCTTGGTGCCTGGATTAAACACTTAGCTCCAGCTGCACTACACAATGTAATAAGCCAGGATTTTGCCTTTGAATCTTTAAATCTCTTGTATCTTACTATATAAAAACATGTCTGATTGTGCTAAACAGTGGTTATTCTACAGTCCTATATAATACATTTTGTGTGTAACAAAAATAGTCCAGTTGTATAAATGGGGTAATCCTGTAATTGTTATAGGTCTCTAAACTAATATACAGTAGGAATTCACTGGTAGGCTAATCCTACAGTATTTAATGAATAAATTAATGTTATTACAGTGTCAGGGTAAAACTAAGGTGTGTCTATAGGACCTTCTTATCTGGGATGTAAAAGAATATTGTTCTAAGTGGCACTCCATTGACTTCAATTGATTTGCATGCTGTGACTTTTTCCCAATAAATTTATTCAGGTGTACTTACTGCATGTACACAGGTATGTCTTGGGAGTTTTCACATTTTTTCTTTCCAACAGAGTATCCCAATAGGTTAATTTTAACCTCACTTTACACAGGACTGATTTTACCCACCAGAACCAGGAAGTATTTAATCTTCAGGCATTTTAAATAGATAGTTTGTTTCAAATCATATATTCATATTTATTTAATGAACAAGAAAACAAAAGGTCATTCTCCTTGAGTATTTTATTTTGATTTTTGTTTAGCTTTTTCTGCATAACTGTTTGCAAATATAACAGAAGTCTCTGCCCGCCCCGCCCCCCAAAAAGCTATGATTGAGTCTGATGTTGATCCCCAGTATTGCAAGTTCAGGGTTTACAGTGCCAAGAAGCAGCAGTTAAGCACTGGTGAAGATGTGGAGATATGTGCAGGAGGGCCAAGGTTAGGCACTCTCATTTCAGTACTGAGTGTCGGTGACAAAGGGAATGGAATGGAATGGAAAATCAGCCATGGAACCATTTGATTTGATCTTCAATTTAGTATTGTGAAGATCAAGGAAACAGAGGACTCTGATTATGAATTCTCATAAATATGCATCAGTGGCAAGGGGTCAGATCTTAAACCCCGAGTTCTGTCTGCTTTGTGACACTTCAACAGCACAAACCACAATTCTGACCCTGGTGAAGAGGAAATGGCGAAATGGCACTTTGGTGATCCCTGGCTGGCAAAATAGCCTGTGATGGGCTCTTTCCCGCTAATGCAAGGTAGAGCATCTGACAGACTGCTCTAAATTGTGCCAGGGACTGAACCTAGCCTGAGGTCAGGGTGAGGAGTAAATCATTTTTGTTTTCCCTCGCCATAGCTGTTCTGAGTGTAGCTCAACTGCAAATGAGAACTCAAACCCTTATCTGTGGAACAAATCTGTTTCATGTGATAAAGACTTGGGAGGCACACAACAGTGACAGAACCTATAACATACAATCAGATGCATATTCTCTAACATAAAACTGAGATATACAAAGAAATGTGTGATAGTGGTAGTGAGCCATGTTCCCTGTTAAATAAGTGGCAAAAATGCACCTGCGGTGTGTAAGAAACCGAGGGCCATATCTTCATCTAATGTAAATTGACTTTGGTGGTTTATGCCAGCAGAGGATCTGGTCCCCAGAAGTGACTGGAAGGCCAAGGATTCAAAATGATTAGTCTCCTTTTCCATGACACTTGAGTTCTGAAATTGTTTATCTTTGTGTCCCACTTTTGGGACATAAGTATTATCTCATCAAAACCAGCAACAGGATCCAAACAGGAAATGTGAACTGCTCTATTCTGCTATGGTAGTTGTTTCTGGGGAGCAGTTTTTATAGGGTACCATGCACACTGCTGCATGGAAAACCACCAGGTGCACGGGGTGCCTGCTGTGCATCAACTGTAATTGTTATACCTTTTTAAAGCAGTGACCAGGTGCTTGTTTTCCCTGATTGGGAGTGGTTAGTGTGTTTTTAGTTAGTGTTACCCGCAAGGAAGCTTTGCCTAGTATAGTTTGTTTAGAAGTGTGTCTATTTGTGGTTAGACATTTCATTTCTACCATATTTGTATAGTTTCAGGGTTGGCAGTTCTCTGAATAATGCTCCCTCTATTCCCAGATGAATTAGATGCTTGTGACCTAATGTTTGGTGTGTGCTACATGCATTCTACTGTGGCTGATCCACAAAGGGTATGAATCTACTACTCTCAACTAAGAGATTTAATCCTTCAGTTAAAGCGGTAGTGGCTTTTTAACATGGGAGATCCTGGGTTCATTAACTGTGGAACCGCCAGATGCATTGTGCATGCATATTGAGAAGAGAGTGCATCCATCTATCTCTGTGGGATTTAATGTTATTTTTGAAAAATCATAGAGACAAGTGCTAAAATTCACTCTGAAGTATTGTTTGCCAGAGTGGCTGCACTGGGCAATCATTACGCCCTGAAAGTATTTCTCTTTCCAGCAAACACAGTCATTTAAGTCAGAGAACAAGCAAAAAAAGGAGGAGAGAAGCCCAGCAATGGTGTCCTTGGACCTACAATATATCCACTGATAGATTTAAAAATAGAAATGCAGAAAGTAAGATGTTACACCAAAGATTTTAACTGCTAGAAGGAGAGAGAGAAACATGTTATGAAATGGTTGTGGAGGGAATGGGCAATGGATAGACTATTTGAATCTAGAAATCACATTGTCAGGGAGATTTTTTTCAAAATAATGAAGAAAATATCAAAGAACTGTGTAGTAAAATTAAAGAATTTTGAAGTCATCCTTAAGGTCAGTTGTGTTCCTGCAAATGCCATCACTTTGTCGACGGAGGAGTCAAAGACAAGCATGTGGGTCCATCCCCTCCACCACCATTGCCTGCTGCTCTGCTGGCAGTGACACCAAACAAATGAATAAAGAAAACTGAAAGACTCAAGAGTATAACGACAAACTGACAAACATGGAATACAGACAAGTTTCTACTTTCCAAAACCCACTGGGAAAAATAAAATTTGTTACTGAAAAGGAATTCAGGACACTAGTACTTTAACAATCACGAGGAAAGCACATTAAAAGAATAGAGCGTATAACATTCTCAAAAAGCCAGTCATAAACTCTGCTTTTTATTTTATTCTTTTCTATTATTCCTTCCATGCAACAAGTTTTTTTTTTTTGCATTAATTTAGGATTAGTCAATGTGAGTATCCATTATTTATACATTGAACAGACAGTGGTTTTCTATTTTCTTTAATTTGCTTCTTTTTTGCTAATTTTAGAAGTCCAGCATGTTGTTGGTATTAATAATAATAAACATGGGATGCTTGTAATTTTCCTAATATAAACCATGTTACATTGGTAATAATCTTATGCCTCATTCTGGAGGTAATTGAAATCTAATCAGTTCTAATTGAAATAATTGGAGCAGCAGTGCTCAGTATGTTTGAAATCTGGCCCCAAGCTTCTGCTTGGATCTTATGCATATGGATTCATTTGGGAATGGAAAGTATTTTTCTAGATGTTGGGTACAATTTTCAAAGGCACCTAATGATTAATTTTCAAAAGTAATTTTTGTCCCATTGAATTCCAGTTATACTTATCCTCCTACATGCCTAAGACACTTTTGAAAATGGGGCTTAAACACTTAGGCACTTTTGAAAATAGTACCCTTTTTCTCAAGTGAGACTCCTAAAATGTCTTTGATCAGAAGCCACATAGAAGCCATGACTTTACTACCTCGTTCTTATTGAAGCCTTCTTCCCACTGTGTTTGGCCCTGCTTCATTCACATTATTTATTGGGTATTTTTTCCAATAATCTTTTCCTTTTCATGTTCTTTTCCATTTTCTGTATTTTGAAAAGTTAACTGCAGTTGGTTAAACAGTCAATCAGTCAGTTGAGAATTTCAGTTTTCTTCTAAAGTAGGTAGTGATACAAACATTGTGTGTTGGCTAACCAGCAAAGTTAACCCCGTTCATTTAAATGGATGCACATGGTTTTGGTTTTCACCAAAAAGGTTAGTAGTGATTGGCAGTCTAACATAGTGAATGCCAGTGAAAATGAGGTAGGATCAGATGCTAAAATAGGGAAAGAACAAGTTAAAAATGACGTAGACAACTTAGATGTGTTCAAGTCACCAGGGCTTGATAAAATATATCCTAGAATACTCAGGTGACTGAGGAGATACACCTCTACCTCGATATAACACTACCCGATATAACACGAATTCTGATATAATGCGGTAAACCAGTGCTCCGGGGGGCGGGGGGGCTGCGCACTCCGGCAGATCAAAGCAAGTTTGATATAACGCGGTTTTACTTATAACACGGTAAGATTTTTTGGCTCCCAAGGACAGCGTTATGTCGAGGTAGAGGTGTATATGAGTCATTAGAACAGGGCTCGGCAGCCTCCCAGAAGTGATGTGCCAAGTCTTCATTTATTCACTCTAATTTAAGGTTTCGCATGCCAGTAATACATTTTAACGTTTTTAGAAGGTCTCTTTCTATAAGTCTATAATATATAACTAAACTATTGTTGTATGTAAAGTAAATAAAGTTTTTAAAATGTTTAAGAAGCTTCATTTAAAATTAAATTAAAATGCAGAGCCCCCTGGACTGGTGGCCAGGACCCAGGAAGTGTGAGTGCCACTGAAAATCAGCTTGCGTGCCGCCTTTGGCACGCGTGCCATAGGTGCCTACCCCTGCATTAGAGATTATCTTTGAATAGTCATGGAAGAGTGGGGAGATTCCAGAGGTCGGGAAAAGGACAAATATAGTGCCCATCTATAAAAAGGGAAATAAGGAAAACCTAGAGAATTACAGATCAGTCAGCTTAACTTCAGTACCCAGAAAGATAATGGAGCAAATAATTAAGCAATCAGTTTGCAAACACCTAGAAGATAATAAGGTGATAAGTAACAGCATGGATTTGTCAAGAAAAAATCATGTCAAACCAACCAACTAGTTTTCTTTGACATGGTAACAAGCCTTGTGAATAGAGGGGAAGTGGTAGATGTGGTATATCTTGACTTTAGCGTAAGGCTTTTGATACTGTCTTGCATGATCTTCTCATAAACAAAGTAGGGAAATACAACCTAGATGGAGCTGCTATAAGGTGGGTGCATAACTGATTGGAAATCAATTCCCAGAGAGTAGGTGTCAGTGGTTCACAATCAAGCTGGAAGGACATATTGAGTGGTGTCCCTCAGGGATCAGTTCTGGGTCTGGTTCTGTTCAATATCTTCATCAGTGATTTAGATAATGGCATAGAAAGTACACTTATCAAGTTTGTGGAGTTTGAGGGGTTGCAAGTGCTTTGGAGGATAGGATTAAAATTCAAAATTATCTGGACAAACTGGAGAAGTGGTCTGAAGCAAATAGAATGAAATTCAATAAGGACGAATGCAAAGTACTCCTCTTAGGAAGGAACGATCAATTGCACTCATACAAAATGGGAAATGACTGCCTAGGAAGGAGTACATCAGAAAGGGATCTGGGGGTCATAGTAGATCACAAGCTAAATGAGAGTCAGTGTAACACTGTTGCAAAAACAAACAAACAAACATTATTATGGGATGTATTAGCAGGAGAGTTGTAAACAAGAACAGGAAGTAATTCTTCCACTCTTCTCTGTGCTGATTAGGTCTCAGCTGGAGTATTATGTTCAGTTCTGGGCACCACACTTCAGAAAAGATGTGGACAAATTGGAGAAAGTCCAGAGAAGAGCAACATAAATGATTACAGGTCTAAAAAACATGTCCTCTGAGGGAAGATTGAAAAAATTGGGTTTGTTTAGTTTGGAGAAGAGAAGACTGGGGCGGGGGAGGGGTGATAGGATAACAGTTTTCAAGTATATAAAAGGTTGTTACAAGAAGGAGAGAGGAAAAAAAATGTTCTCTTTGACCTCTGAGGATAGGACAAGAAGCAATGGGTTTAAATTGCAGCAAGGGCAGTTTAGGTTGGACATTAGGAAAAACTTCCTGTCAGGGTAGTGAAGCACTGGAATAAATTGCCTAGGGAGGTTGTGGAATCTCCATTATTGGAAATTTTTAAGAACGGCTTAGATGGTCTAGATAATACTTAGTCCTGCCATGAGTGCAGGGGGTTGGGCTAGATGGCCTCTCAAGGTCCCTTCCAGTCCTACAATTCTGATTATAATATGCAGCAGACCCAGTCTGGTTCCTGAACTGGTGTCCCTTTTATACCAATTAGTTGTGAATGTCTTGTTGCTGCTATGTAAATCTAAGGAATTCAAGAAATAGTTGCTGAGATCTGTTTCATACTCTAATAAAGGTGATTTGTAGGAACTGTTTGTAAATAACTCCAGAGTATGTTGTGTAGCATTTTTATTGATGATAGGGGGCCATCTATGTAATGTCTGCACAAAGTTGTCTGGGAGTTGAATTGATTTAAAACCTTATGTTCCAGATTAGCCATAAAGATCTCAGTAGCTATTGCAGAAATTGGAAATCACATTCCAGCACAGAATTCTTAGGTATTTCTGGCTGATAACCAGACAAGTTGAATTGAAACAGAAGCTTTGGAAACCCCAAGATGATCAGTTGGTAATGTCACAATATGTGCAGTTTATATTGTGCAGGCACTAAGGGAAAAGCTGAACTATAATAAAGAGAACCTGGTGTAGTCCACAAAACAAGCTGTAAGGAAATGCACATAATGTTCTTTTACATGTGAGAAAATCAAATGGGAGGTTCTATGCATATTTTTTTCCTTGAGAAACCAGCTTTAAAGGAGACAGTCAACTGGAAGAGAGAAAAGATGGCGGAAAAGATTATTTGGAGTCATCATTCAAAACACACACACATGTCCTTCCTTTTGAGTTACACTACTTGTTTTGGCTCCAAAGATACTTCCATTCCATAGAAATTTGGTGTCCCCTCACTTTGTTGTTGAAATTATTTACATTAGCAATAAAGAATTATGAAACTCAGATTATAAAAACAATATTTTGTTCTGAAGGAGTACATTTCACAGTATTTAAATTTCCTGCATGAATGATTTTTGTGATGCTTACTTTACATCTTTGTTCCATGTTGCATTCCACATCTGGCCTTGGTGGGCTGAGAAGTATGTGCAGTCACATAAATTGCAATAATCAGTTGCCCGCACTCAGGAATTCCTTTTTCCAGACCTCTCTAAGGCATAAAGATGAAGGATGTGATTCCCCCTCACCTCCGTGGCTTCACTGAGAGAACATGTGATGCAGTATGTATAGCCAACAGTGTTAAGGATGTTCCTGTCTCTGTGTAGGACACCACACCCTCTTTTCTATTGCTGTCCCTTTTTTGTTTTTAATATTATGCAGGTATTGTATTCATTTTTTGTATTTAACACACCATTGGCCATAGGGAGGCTTTGTCCTGGGCTCAGCTCCTTTACATGTTTGTGAATAATGTTTGTTGATATAGGAAGGGTCCACTTCCATGAAATACTCAGTGTTGTGACCAGGAACCTGTCATTTGAACAACACCTGTCCCCACCTATGCTGCTAATTCAAGGCTGAATCTTTACATTTTAGGTATTTAAGTGCATTTTCTCTCTGTCCTCTTTGACTTATTGCTGTTTTGAAAAAAAACATTGCCACCTTGATCCTCTTCCAATGTGTGCTGGGGGAGGGAAGAAGGCATGGGGATTTGTGACTTTTGAGAAACACCGTCATGTAAAAAAATAGGTTGCTATCTGTCTCAGTGTTCCTGTGATGAACATATACGATATGAGATACTGTATCTGCAAACTGGAGTACATCATTCATAGGAGATAGACGACTAATAATACTATATTTCACTGGCTTTGATCAGAAACATGATGGATGGATTATGATTAGCTTTTGTCTGCAATAGACAGAGTTGTTTTGGAAATATTCAAATTGCAAATTCAGTGTGTTTATTGTTCTTTATTGTTGTTTTTATAAGTGATGTTTGGTTGAAATGATAAGCAGTAGCCTTTTGCACCAGTTGTATGATTGTCAGTCTCCTGGAGTAGGGCTGTCTGCAGAAAGAGGAATAATACACTAGATATAGTGTATAAGTATTGCTGAATGATTTATGCAAATATTGTACTTTTTTTTAGTCAGAGGCTTTTCTTTGGTACTTGTCACATAATATCTGGGTGCCTCAGACACACTAATAGGCTTATCCTCAGAACCTTTATGAGGAGGAATAGCTCTATCCCTGTTTTACAGATAGACAATTTGGCGAATGGAGAGTCTAAAAGACTATCCCAGGGAGCCCCAGAAGGTCTGTGGCAGACCTGGGAATAGAACCTAAATCTCCTGAAAACCTGCCTCAGCTGTAACTGCAAAGACATCCTTCTCCTGCTGTGCGCATGTGTATGTGGCCACAGACAACGGAGAAGAGGAGATGGCTTTGTCGTGGAGGAGGTTATCAAGAGATCTAGGTTCCTCTGTCTATGTGTGTGTATTAAATAATCAAGCCTTCCCTTAAATCCTTAAAGGAATAAAGCATGTTTAGACACTACAATGGTATTATTGAGTCCCTTTGATAAATGGCCTGTTGAAGAAATCTGCTGTCTGCATAAGGCATTGATTCTATGGTACATGAAGCTCTCTTACATGGGGCCCAACAGACACATTCAGGGAATATACTTATTGTGCATGAAACTATATTACAATCTCTATTATTAATCTCTTTTGTTTTGCTGGCACAGAATGATATTATGGCAATATGAGCATCCCTGGTGGTATCTTTAATAGCGAAGCACCAGAAGTACACCCTCACTGGAGTGCTTCCTAAAAGGCGGGTTACTGTTACCTGTACTCCCAGGATAGTGTACTATGTATTTCTCCCCACTTTCCCCAAAAACACTGAGGAATACTTTTGTATCTTACGGAGCTAGACTTTTAGAAAAACAACTCTTTTGGGGCTAGCTATATCAGAATAAATCAGCATAACACAGAGGCTATATTTTTGTCATCGCTGTAGTGTTAACTAGTGACTGTCTCTTGTGTGTTTTTCTTATGATGTGAGCAGTGCTATTGGTGTCAGCTTAAAAAAACCCAGACTCATCTCACTCAACACTTTTTTCAGTTTTCTAATTAGAAGGACATCAACTAACAAAACTTCCTTAAGTGAAAAATGTACTTGAACCTCCAGGTATCTTCCTCGTACATCTGTTTTAAGCTGACGATCAATTATATAGCATCCACAGATAACTAGCAGTTACTTTTTTTTCTTTGAGATTTTCTTAAGCTTTTCAAAAGAAACAGATAAAACTCTTGTCTCTCTCTCATTGTTTGTTATGGAGCTAGTGATTCTTAATGCAATAAGTTCCTCCTCTTTCTTTGTATCCGTACTTGGTGACATTTTGTGAAAATATGAAAGCAAGTGGCGGACTGAAGTGCTACTGAATGATGATAAAGATGAGATGAATGAAAGCTATCACTCAGCTTTCATAGGCATATAAAATAATTCAGAGATGCAAGTGTCACAGGATCCTGCATTGCTAACAGCAACTTACTGTAAGTATTTCAGTCTTATGACTGAATATAATCTGTATGTGCTACCTTCAAGGTTAGTGGTTAGAGAATACTTGTGATCAAAGAAGACAGAGTATGAAAGAAGCTGTGACAGTCCGGACTAAGTGTTTAACTTATTAGAGGCTGAATTGGGTATATCAGTTACATTCAGACGAATGAATCCGTATTTTGTAGTGACCCTGATATGGTCTTCAGGACTTTCAGAAATGTTCTTCTAACTAGTATAAGGCACCATATGCACTATGTCCTCCAAGGAGGTATTGTATGAAATCAACTGAATATGTCTTTAAGATCCAGTGTGTTCCTAAACTCTGATTGTGGCAATTCTTTTGTAAGGATTTTACATATGTGGATAATGCAGTGCAGTTAGATCTGACATTTGGGGTAAAATGGAGTCGGATTTTTGATACTGAAGTAAAAACAGGGGCATATGGGTGAGATTTGGCTCTTCATATTTTGTTTTAAATTTTCATTTTTTATTAAATGTAGTGTTAGTTAAAGGTACTGGCTGAAATTTCTGTTATTTCACAGAACTGGTACAGATAGGTAGTGGCAATTCTGATTCCCTTTATTGTCCTGTAATATGTGTCATTCTCCACGCAGGCACGCCATTATAGCTGCATTGTGGCCCATTGAATAGGACTTTGTGGGGTATTAGAATGTGCTTAGGCAAATCCCTTTGCAGGATGTGGTCCTTAAGTTGTTTTAGTTTTAATAAGTTCTGTCATGTTCATTATATTTTGTGAAGATCTGTGACGTGATCAGTTTCCTTGTCCTTTCTACTGCATTTCTATTGGCTGATTGAAAGGTGCAGGATTTAATAACTCTGAAAAGTTCTGTAAGCCACAGTTGTATGTATAATTCAAATACATTTAGTTAAAGCTGCACCAACGAACTGGAAAGGCATGATGTTTGCTTCCCCTCTCCCTCTCCCCAAGCTCTATAGTATGATAGGACAATACAATATCTTAAAGATGATTATGCAAACTGAACAATAGTATAATTCCATTGATTGCAATGCAGATGTTATTAATTACATTGGGGCTGATTTTAATCCTTTGATTGATTTATTTAAAGGGAGGCTGGTTTACAGGTTATGCTATTGAGTGATTTTGATTAGTGATTTAGACACAAATATTATTATGGATTGATTGGGGCAGACAATGAGTGCATTTTTTGAATTTTATATATTGAATAGTTGTCATTGTTGAACAGCTTGGGATTGGTGTTCTAACAGAAATAAGAATACATAAATGTAATATTAATTGTAAGTGTAGGTAATTAAGATTTTGAGGTAGAGTTTTTGAGCTTTCCCTGCTACTACAGATGCAGTTTTACATTGCATTTGGCTTATTTGAGGGAGAACAATTTCCCATCTAACTAGCTTGATTTGTAATCAGATGGTAGCAGCTGAAATTGTAGCCACATTGTGCCAGGTGCTATACAGACATATGGAGAGACTCTCTGCCATGAAGAGCTTACAGTATAGATAAGCAAGATGAAGTGAGAAAAGACAAGAAAAGATAAGACTGTCAGAGGCAAGAGAAAGTGTAGTGACTTGCCCAAGATCATCAAGCTAAAAGAGAACACTTTTCATAAACATTCTGCTTTTATTTTGCTTTTTTATGTTTATGCCCAGTTAGGATGAGAGGGGACAGACTTTGTGAGTGGCTCATTTATAAAAACATATATAATTTACTCTAGGACAGAGATTAAAATGGTATACTTTTTGTGCATCTTCTTAGTGCTTCATATCAGCACTGCACAATGTCCTTTTAGCAATGCGACTCTTCAGTTGTTGTTTGCCGTACTTTCTTTCCTTGTATTATATACCTCAGTGAAGATTCATTCCCCCAGCATTTCCTCTACTTACTCACCTAGAACACAGCTTTTCTTAACATACAAAATATCATGGAAAAAGGGACATGACAAAATGGAAAGGTCATAGTCATAGATGACTCCATGTGTCCTCCTTTGAAGAGCCTGGACCATTAAATATGGCTTAATCAGATCAGACAGAACACTTAAGCATCTGCTCAACTTTAAGCATGATTAGTTTCATTTAAATTGGTAAGGCTGCTAATGTGCTTAAAGCTAATTAGTTTATATGTGCTTTGCTGGATTGGGGCATGAGAGGTGGGTAATGCTGCTGAAACTTCGTCTTTGTTTGCTATGTCTACTGACGTAGGAGCTGTCCAGCAAAACAAGGACTGAAAAACAGTGGTGTATTTAGTGAAAGAGGGGTGTGTGTGTGTGTGTGTGAATATAGATGTATTGTACATTAGCTATTGTTGAACAGTTTGAGCTGTAGATGCTCTAAAATAATCAGAATAAAATAAATTAAAGACAACTCCCACCTGTTTATGCTCTCTGTATGTGTGTATATATATATCTCCTCAATATATGTTTCACTCTATATGCATCCGAAGAAGTGGGCTGTAGCCCACGAAAGCTTATGCTCTAATAAATTTGTTAGTCTCTAAAGTGCCACAAGTACTCCTGTTCTTCTTTTTGCATGATATCAGTGAAGAACACAAGCCTGAGGAAATAATTCTGACTACTGAGTAATAACAGATCTGCTTTTATCTTTTCCATTAATTCAGCTATTTTTCAAGACAAAAGAACTAGTAGCTTATGGAATCCATTTTTATCATAAAGAAGCTTTTACCTTGGTATGGGGAGGAATAAAATAACCTGGTAGTACCTGAAGTGGTAAGAAAGGCTTGTAAAGAGCCCAATGCCAACCCCCTAAGCTTCAATTCAGGCTCTTCTTTGATCCATGACTCAACCCATTTGTGGGAAAGGGCTAATGGTATCACATGGTATCAACACACATATATTTTGTGAAGCACAGTTTGTCCTCCTGTACCACTCTATGGAGACTGCTCCCCCTCAAGTGTTTTGAGGTCACTGCTGCTCCCCCCTCAAGTCTTTTGGGGTCACTGGATGGCTGATACCCCCAACAGTGTAAGTAAGGGTAAGTCCTTGTATGTGTTGTGGATCCCACAATTCATACAAGGTTCTGAGTGTACAGGATACTCCTGTACACTCCGTAGGGCAGTGGGAGAGAAGTATGAATGTTCTTGCTGTTAGCTGCTGGCTTTAGTGAACATATCAGCAAAGGCACCTCATAATCTCACCCCATGGTTCCCTGTGCTTGATTCAAGTTGCATGATTCCTAGCATGCAGCTACTAAGAACACGGGGCATCTTGGCAGTCAGTTCAATAGAAGAGAGGTTGTCACAGGGCATAGGAATGTTTCACCTCTCCAACTACCCTCCCAACATCTTATTAGTAACAGTTTTTACTAGCAGTCTCTACTCCTCAACAGAAGCCTTGCTAAACAGAGGACAACTCAGTTCCTCCTAAAGACCAGAATGGTGTGGGAGAGGGCAACCCCTTCCCAAAAGAGACTTCAAAAAAGGATGGTATGGGACTTCTGGAAAGGAGTAGTTGTGACAGGCGAGTTGTGTGAGTGTGTGTTGGATAAGGGAAGTTCTCCTACCACCCAAAGCTGCATAGGGTTGTTCTGATACGCTGCAGAGTTTGTATAATCCTAGTAATGGCTTATAGTGTCTGGTTGAGCAAGTTGAATGCGAGTACTGCTTTTGACTTAAGTACCAGAGATGGTTGTAGTGGAGAAATTATATGTCAGAGAGAGAGTGCAACAGAGATTTACTGCTGCTGGCCAGTTAGCAAATCCCAAACCAGCTTTGTTATGCAAGGAATGTAGAGATATCTTAATTAAGTTCTCCGTAGAGCTTTGTTGCCATGTGGGTTTTTCCAAGTCCTCATAGCTTTCATTTCAGTCTTCTGGTTGGCAGGGCCAGTGCTTCCATTTAGGCGACCTAGGCGGTCGCCTAGGGCACCAGGGTTTGGGGGGCACCATTTTGCCGCCCTTGGTGTCAATTCTGCGGCGGGGGGTCCTTCCGCGCTCCGGGTCTTCGTTGGCAATTCTGCGGCGGGTCCTTCACTTGCTCCGGGACCCGCCGCCGAAGTGCCCTGAAGACCGGGAGTGCGGAAGGACCCCCCACCTAGGGGGCTGCAAAAACCCTGGCGCCGCTCCTGCGCAGCCACCATGTGGGAAGCGACCGCTCTGCTGCTGCCCCTGGCGCTGCTGGTCAGGCTCCCGCGGCAGGCAGTGCTGCAGCCCGCCGGCCGGGCGGTGCTCATCATCGGCTGCGACAGTGACTTCGGGCACCTGCTGGCGCTGCGCCCACACCGCCTGCACTTCACCATCTTCGCCGGCTGCCTTTGCCCGGGCAGGGAAGGGGTGCAGCGGCTGCTGCGGGAAGCCGCCTCCGGCTCCAGCCGCCTGCGGGTGCTGCCACTGGATGTCACCCGGGAGTGGGACGTGGCCGCGGCCAAGGAGTTTGTGCTGAGCAACCTGCCGGAGACAGGTGAGAGCATCCTGCGCCCACCCCTTACTCCGAAGGCAGCACTTTCACATGGCACTGCCCTGCTCTGGGCTCCGGCTCCTATCCTCTGCCCCTGGCTGCCACCTGACAAAGTCCCTTCCCAGAGACAGCAGCCACTCAGCCCCTGCACCTGGGTCAGGCAATGGGTGGGGGAGCTCAGGACACTGGAGTAAATCCGGAGCAGCGTTTGCTCCGATGTAGGAGCAGGGTGTGGTCCTAGACTTAGGGCTGGGAGTTCAACCAGGGTAGATATGGGAGCAAAAATAGATTATCATCAATAAACCTTCATGTGTTGTAAACTCCTTGAGGCAGGGACTCTGCTGCCTTTGTCTCTTGTCCAGACCCAAGGCGCCTTGGGGAGGCGCCTCAGGGCAGGGGGGAGCTGCCGTGGGGGGGGAGGGGCCTCAAGGTTGGAGGGGGCCCGGGAAGCTGCCGCAGGGCTGGGGGGGCGCAAGATGGAAGTTTCGCCTAGGGCGCGAAACTTCCTTTCATCGGCCCTGCTGGTTGGAACAATTTGTAGCTACTTCCAGAAGCAGATTTTCAGCTCAGGATCTATGAGTTAAAAGGCCAATGTCAAAACTACTGAGTCACTCAGTTAACACACTTCCCAGTCACCTAAAGAACCATATTTTTAATATGGGACTTGTTTCATATTATTGCCCAACAAGATGGAGTTCATGCTTCAGAATACATTTTTCACTATTTACAGCTTTTGATGCAGTGTCTAAAGCTTGATTTTTCACTTCAAGATGATTCCATATCAAGTGCCATGAATCAAATTATTTTCTAACACAATGGGGTTAGCACCTTTCCTACTGTGACGAATGGTTTTCCGGAGAATGCCAAAATAAATGCTGCACAGCAACAAAGTTTATCCCATATTTCTAATAAAATCTGCCCACTTGTCCACTCTTCAGTTAGCTAGAGAGCAGTGTTGGAAATTGTTTTTTTTTTTTTAGATGGATGTACATCTGTATACATCATGGGCTATTTGGATCTAATTGTTCCTAGGAGATGAGTTTCACTGAATATGTGCTGGAGGTAACTGTTCAAAAATACCTCGAACTGTTATTTCATTCTGGTGTCCTTGGCAACATAAAGAAAATACCCAAACCATAGAAACTGAAAAGCCTGCTAGTTATATAGGCATTAACAGAAAGTACAAAGTTACGTTAACCAAGTTTATGAGTTAGGAAATATAAAAATGCCTTTAATAATAATACTTTGATCTTCCTTCTCAAAGGCCTTCCAGCTTGAAGCACATTATCAAAACATTAATGAATTTATTTTCCCATAACCATTCTGCTCTAGGAAACCATTCATGTCTCCATTTTATAGACGAGGAAATTGAGTCACACAATATCGTCAAACAAAAAATTCAGAGATTGGGAGAACAGAGAGACAGAGGGAAACTAAAGTTCTTTGTGATTTTTAAGACTTTTGTTATCAATAAAATAGTGCTGTTTGTTTATATTTTTAAAGATGTGGCATTTATTAGCTGCTAATGTCACATGTTTCTCTGTTATACCCTTCCCTAAATCAAAAGGTACAAAGTAAAATGAACATTTTAATCTTGGCACAATACTGAAATGTTAGGATAAAGTCCAGGGCTATGCTGGTACCAAATTGGGGTTGCCTTCTACAGAAATACCTGTTTGACTGCAAGCAAACACCAAGGTATTATTGACAATGAGAGCAATTTTCTCCAGGTGATAGGGTCACTTTCATCTAGAAGTTTTTAGGCAATCTAAGATTGGTTGTGTACAGAAACTTTTCTTCTAACAATAAAATATAGTTTTTATGTTTGCACAGGATATTTTTCTAAACTATAATTTTTGAGCTTTCTTTTTTGGATTGCCTGTTACTAATGCATGATGGGTTCTCCGAAAAGCTATGCAACAAGAGACCTAGTGCTCAGTGGTCTAGTGTATAAAACACTCTCCTTTCACTTCAGAGAGACGCATTTCAAATGTAATCTGAAAATCTCACTGAGATATGCTAAACTGCCTGAAAATAATTTGGGTAACTAGTGAAGTTCAGTATCAAGAGGTCCATAGATAGTGCAGACATTTTTTCTTTATATTTTTGCTCAGCTCTTTTCCAACAAGATAATTTCAGACAAGATACCTGCTATCTAACTTAATAGTGACAAGGTGAACTGAAATGCTTTAGTTGTCCAAATTGTATGTTCTCATACAGTAAGATGACATGTTAGTAAGTTAATGAAAAGAAGAAACCTTTGTTTTGGACTCTAGTTATGTATGTGACCTTATACCAACTGTTTGTCAACTTTAAGCATGAGAGTAGTACTGAATAGTTAATCACACTCGTACTGTAATGTTAATTTAAATGATCTTGTAGTGTCAGCTTGACCCTGGAAATCATGTGCAAAGCTCCATAGTACTGAACATTTGTATGCAGGGAAAAGGTCAGTGGAGTAATGTTTAAATCTATTGTTGTAGTTGTACATATTGCTGAAGCAGAGTTGCCTCACCCAGTGGGAGCACAGGAATAACAGGGTGATCTATAACTATACAGTTTGTAGTACTCTGGCTATCTGAAGGAAGTTTCAATAACACTATGACTGTATAGTTATTTCTGAATAACCACATAGTATGCAGATCCCTCAACTCTGCCTGATGGTGTAATTTAACTAAATTAAATGGGAGTCCTTTCTCTGTAGATGGGAGTCCTTTCTCTGTAATTGTCCGCTGGCTCATAACTCCCCGTCCATATACCCACCTACCCCCAAAAAATCCTCCTCAGTTCAAACACATGCCCAGTTCCCACACGCATCTTTGGTTTTGGATTTCATTTAATTCAGCATAGCAATATTTCATTGTAAATGTTGTAAATTATGACATAGTGAGTGTGGACAAACTAAACAGTCTTACCTTTCCTAATGCTAACTTTCAAATGTTATTGATTTCAACCCAACTGTGCCTCCATGATGGTGTAAGGAAGGCAAAAACACCCAGGAGACTTAGACCAATTTGTCCCATTAGGAAAAATTCCTTCCTGATCCTAAAACAGGCAATTACTCAGACCGGCAACATCCTAAAAACCAGTGTTCAGTCTTTGTGTGGCTATTTGCAGAGTAAGGTACTTCTCCGTTTAAGACTGTCAAAATGTGGCTGAGAGATGATAAGGAAAAGAAAAAATATGGAAAAAATAGTAGGTCTTGGAAAATATGACTTAAACGTGTTAACTGGGCAATTCGTTATTTACAATAGTGCAGATATTAGTGAAATAAATGGAGCAGCATAAGTGGCGAGATTAACAATGAAGGTAAATAGGGCTGAGAAAAGGTTAGCCAGGCAGCCCAAGGAGTTAATCTAGTTTAAATGCAGTACCTCCCCCATGTAAATCTGCAGTTACTAACCTAGAATTAAACATAGAGTCTGGATTGTGATTTTTATTTTGATGAAATCAAAGTACAGTATCACTCGGCGGTGCATTTAATTTTTCCAGGTGAATCAGACTCTTAATTGTACTTTGAATTTTGATCTCTTTATGGCATGTAACATTATATCCTATTGTTAAAAGGTTACTGTAGCAGTAATTTCTAAATGGAATAAGTGTCTTTGAGATGGAACACATTTTATTAATCCTGTAGTATTTCTGTTTTAGAAATGTTATTTTATTGGGGGGAAAATAAAGGAATGGTTTATTAGAAGATAATCACATGTACAAACTGTAACTGCTGTATATTTAAGAATAGTAAAAGTGTCATCCCAAATAATGGAAAGAGATTTCAGTCATTAGATCTTGTGGACTCTACTCTTTGTAGTGCATTTTGTATTGGAACAATAATGTATCAATCTTAATCTCATTTTGTGTCAGGTTTTATGATGGCCTTTTGTCAATATTGTAGTGTTTATTGAAATCATTTAATGGGCAGTTTAATTCTGCATAGAAACTGATAACCGCAGTGAAACTAAAAATCATAGTACACATTTGTGTAATAGTTAAATATTTATACAGGGGGAAATTCACCCCAAGTAGAAGCCAGAATGAGGCCAATATACTACTAAAAACCTCAAGTTGGTGTTTAAGTGGAATTTGAGTGGTATGGCAGACTTTATACTGATCCACTGCACAAGAATGAATTTCACAATTACGCTCTTGTGCCTTTAACTCAAGTATATTACTGTATTTTACCAACCTTAACTATCCTCACAACACTGCTTTGATTTTGGATAAGCACAATTAAACACTTTAAGGCAGTGGCAGCGTAAGAAATAACACTCAGGACTCTGGATACGCAGTTCCCTGCTTTAATTACTAGATTGCCATATCTGTCACACACAATTTCCTGCAATATTCTGGACAAGCTGTAGAATCATAGAATCATAGAATATCAGGGTTGGAAGGGACCTCAAGAGGTCATCTAGTCCAACCCCCTGCTCAAAGCAGGACCAATTCCCAACTAAATCATCCCAGGAATTGGATGGGTTTCCCAGGAAATCTCGAGGAGTAGGTGTTTGCACATGTAAACCCTATGGTTATGCAAGTACTCAGCCTTTTGAAGGTTTGCCTGGAGCAGGGGGCTTTTTGTCTGCTGATCACCTGTTACATGTGGACAGATCAAAGACTCAAACTGTATAAAGAAGTGACTCATGGATTCATAACCACAGGAAAACCCCTTGGTGGGGTTTGAGAGACTGCTGGAGTTAGACTTGCCAACTCTGACTGAAGCTATTGCGAGGTTGTTTTTTTTTCCCCCAACATGACATTTTTTAAAAATATCCTATTAAAATCTCCCGGATTTCTTTCAATAGTCACCGGGAGATCAATGCCGATTTTGGGAAACTCCAGGCCAATCCTGGCAACCCTAGCTGGAGTTCGGTTGATCTCTGGTAAGCTTATTAACACGTGTGTAGGATTATTTGTTGTTTTTAATATGATTTATCTGTAAAGCATTTACCTTAAGAATAACTGTGTTTGCTTAGAAAACACTGTATGGTAACTGCGTTAGCATCTGATATGGGAGATGAAGCAGGCCTGCTTAGGCAGCAGGGCCGGCCTTAGCAAGAGCGGGGAATCGGGCCCCGCTTGGGCTGGGGTCGCGGGGTTTGGGTCTGGGCCGGGGCCAGGCTGGAGTCATAGAATCATAGAATCATAGAATATCAGAGTTGGAAGGGACCTCAAGAGGTCATCTAGTCCAACCCCCTGCTCAAAGCAGGACCAATTCCCAGCTAAATCATCCCAGCCAGGGCTTTGTCAAGCCGGGCCTTAAAAACCTCCAAGGAAGGAGACTCCACCACCTCCCTAGGTAACGCATTCCAGTGTTTCACCACCCTCCTAGTGAAATAGTTTTTCCTGATATCCAACCTGGACCTCCCCCACTGCAACTTGAGACCATTGCTCCTTGTTCTGTCATCTGCCACCACTGAGAACAGCCGAGCTCCATCCTCTTTGGAACCCCCCTTCAGGTAGTTGAAGGCTGCTATCAAATCCCCCTTCATTCTTCTCTTCTGGAGACTAAACAATCCCAGTTCTCTCAGCCTCTCCTCATAAGTCATGTGCTCCAGACCCCTAATCATTTTTGTTGCCCTCCGCTGGACTCTTTCCAATTTTTCCACATCCTTCTTGTAGTGTGGGGCCCAAAACTGGACACAGTATTCCAGATGAGGCCTCACCAATGTCGAATAAAGGGGAACGATCACGTTCCTCGATCTGCTGGCAATGCCCCTACTTATACAGCCCAAAATGCCGTTAGCCTTCTTGGCAACAAGAGCACACTGTTGACTCATATCCAGCTTCTCGTCCACTGTGACCCCTAGGTCCTTTTCAGCAGAACTGCTACCTAGCCATTCGGTCCCTAGTCTGTAGCAGTGCATGGGATTCTTCCGTCCTAAGTGCAGGACTCTGCACTTGTCCTTGTTGAACCTCATCAGGTTTTTTTCTGCCCAATCCTCTAATTTGTCTAGGTCCCTCTGTATCCGATCCCTACCCTCTAGTGTATCTACCACGCCTCCTAGTTTAGTGTCATCTGCAAACTTGCTGAGAGTGCAGTCCACACCATCCTCCAGATCATTAATAAAGATATTAAACAAAACCGGCCCCAGGACCAACCCTTGGGGCACTCCACTTGAAACCGGCTGCCAACTAGAGATGGAGCCATTGATCACTACCCGTTGAGCCCGACGATCTAGCCAGCTTTCTATCCACCTTACAGTCCATTCATCCAGCCCATACTTCTTTAACTTGGTGGCAAGAATACTGTGGGAGACCGTATCAAAAGCTTTGCTAAAGTCAAGAAATAACACATCCACTGCTTTCCCCTCATCCACAGAGCCAGTTATCTCATCATAGAAGGCAATTAGGTTAGTCAGGCACGACTTTCCCTTCGTGAATCCATGCTGACTGTTCCTGATCACTTTCCTCTCCTCTAAATGTTTCATAATTGATTCCTTGAGGACCTGCTCCATGATTTTTCCAGGGACTGAGGTGAGGCTGACTGGTCTGTAGTTCCCCGGATCCTCCTTCTTCCCTTTTTTAAAGATGGGCACTACATTAGCCTTTTTCCAGTCATCTGGGACCTCCCCCGATCGCCATGAGTTTTCAAAAATAATGGCTAATGGCTCTGCAATCTCACCCGCCAACTCTTTTAGCACCCTCGGATGCAGCGCATCCGGCCCCATGGACTTGTGCACGTCCAGTTTTTCTAAATAGTCCTGAACCACTTCTTTCTCCACAGAGGGTTGGTCACCTTCTCCCCATGCTGTACTGCCCAGTGCAGCAATCTGGGAGCTGACCTTGTGCGTGAAGACAGAGGCAAAAAAATCATTGAGTACATTAGCTTTTTCCACATCCTCTGTCACTAGGTTGCCTCCCTCATTCAGTAAGGGGCCCACACTTTCCTTGACTTTCTTCTTGTTGCTAACATACCTGAAGAAACCCTTCTTGTTACTCTTAACATCTCTTGCTAACTGCAACTCCAAGTGTGATTTGGCCTTCCTGATTTCACTCCTGCACGCCTGAGCAATATTTTTATACTCCTCCCTGGTCATTTGTCCAATCTTCCACTTCTTATAAGCCTCTTTTTTGCATTTAAGATCAGCAAGGATTTCACTGTTTAGCCAAGCTGGTCGCCTGCCATATTTACTATTCTTTCTACACATCGGGATGGTTTGTTCCTGCAACCTCAATAAGGATTCTTTAAAATACAGCCAGCTCTCCTGGACTCCTTTGCCCTTCATGTTATTCTCCCAGGGGATCCTGCCCATCTGTTCCCTGAGGGAGTCAAAGTCTGCTTTTCTGAAGCCAGGGCCCGAGCTGGGCCGGGGGTGCTCGGCTGGGGCCGGAGCCGTGGGTCCCGAGCCGGGCCGGGGGTGCTCGGCTGGGGCCGGAGCCGTGGGGCCCGAGCCGGGCCAGGGGTGCTCGGCCGGGTCCGGAGCCGTGAGGCCCAAGCCGGGCCGGGGATGCTCAGCCGGCACCGCTCGGCTGGGGCCGGGGCTGGCGCCCCGGGACCTGAGCCAGAGCTGCCGGGGCCGGGGCCAGGCCGGAGTTGCTTGGCCCGGGGCCGAGCTGGCGCACCGGGACCCAAGCCAGAGCCGCCGGGGCCCGAGGGGCTCAGGCCGGGGCCGCTCGGGCCAGCGCCCCAGGGCCTGAGCCGGGCCGGGGGTGCTCGGCCGGAACTGGGGCCGCTGTCCTGGGGCCCGTGCCGGGCTGGAGCCAGAGCCGCCGGGGCCGCTCAGCCAGGGCTGGACTGGGCCGCGCCGTGCCGCGCCTCCCAGGAGCCCTCCTCGCGCCCCCCCCCCGTTGCTGCCGCCGCCTGCCCCTTTTCAGACTTCCCGCGAACATCTGATTCGCGGGAAGCAGGGAAGGGGGAGGAACAGGGGGCGGAGCATTCAGGGGAGGAGAGGAGGGGGAAGTGAGCTGGGGGCGGAGTGGACAGCTGCGGGGCCCTCTTAGGCGCGGGGCCCAATTCAGCCGAATCGGCTGAATTGGCTTAAAGCCGGCCCTGTTAGGCAGGCTACCTTGCTGGTGAATTCACAGTGTAGGCAGGGAACTGTGCAGCCTGGAAAAACCCTGTTTTGGAGAGAGAGAGACATGAGTCTCCGCCCAAAGGAGGTGACATCCAGGGAACTGGAAGTATAGCGGAGGTTAGGGTTACCATATCTAACAAATAAAAAAAGAGGACCCTCCACAGGCTCTGGCCCCACCCATTTCCCCACCCAGCCCCGCCCCAACTCCGCCCCTTCCCTGCTCTAACTCCGCTCCCTCCCCCTCCCACTCCCAGCCAGGCGGAAAGGGCTGCCCGAGCACTACCAGCTTCACGGTTTGCCGGGCAGCCCCCAGACTCTGCGCCCCCGGCCGGCGCTTCCCCAGCGCAGCTGGAGCCCGGGAGGGGAAGCGCCTAGC
>NC_048306.1:33781051-33822081 GCF_013100865.1 Trachemys scripta elegans
GCCAAAGAGTCGGGGAGGAGCAGAACTACCGCGGCCGGAGGCTCTGCTCCTCCCCTGACTCTTCGGCTCTGTTTAAGAGCCGAGCTGCCCCAGCGCTACCGGCTTCGGGCAGCCCCCATGCCTCTGGACCCTGCTCCACCGGAGCCCGGGAGGGGAAGTGCCCGGCCGGCAGCTGGGGTCCGGAGGCAAGGGGGCTGCCTGAAGCCCATAGCGCTCGGGCAGCTCGGCTCTTAAACAGAGCTGAAGAGTCAGGGGAGGAGCAGAGCCGCCGCGGGAGGGGAAGTGCCTGGCTGGCATTTTCCTGGACATGTTCGGCTTTTTGGCAATTCCCCCCAGATGGGGGTTTGAGTGCCGAAAAGCCGGACATGTCCGGGAAAAAGAGGATGTATGGTAACCCTAACGGAGGTTGCCTTTGTTGGGACAAGGGAGGGAGTACAGGTGCAGGGCACTTACTTCTTTAGGGCTTGATCCTGGGGCTATCAACATCAGAGGCAGAACTCTTGTTAATTTTAATGGCATAGGATTGCTGCCTAATTAGTTTAATATGTAGGCCATTCCATTATCATCAACCTTTGATTAGGATGCTTTCCCTTTCTCTTTGGTCTTCCATTTGTCATGAAAACTGTGACTTGAGGTGTAAACTTACCTACAAATTCCCTGAAAGTTGCAGAACATCTCATCTCTTACATGTAACAATATTGTTCCTTGTCACAGAAAGCAATTACAATTGCTGCATCTGAAGTTAAACTCTCATTGAATGAACCAAAATATTTTAATTTGGCTCAGCCTTTCTGACTCAATTTGCATTGAGTTAGAAGGGGAGGTCTCAGAGCTGGGATTTTTTAAAAGTATTTTTTGTTATTTTTAAATGTTGAAAGTAGGCCTTCAAATACGTTCATTTCTCTTTCAAATGAATTTAATCCTAGACAGAGTATTACTTTCTGAAGCCTTATCATGGTCACATGCCATGAAAAAAAGAAACAATCTATCACTTTGTCAAAATGAGAGTTTTGAAGTCCCACTGTTGAAAGATCAGCACATACCATACCTCTTGTATTCATCAAACTAAGCTCCTACATTTTGACAGATATTGTACTGTAAACCTGTAATAATGACTCTACCATTGTAGGGGATAGTCCTTTAGTGGAGCCAATGTTAATATCTCCCTCTGCTGGCTGTGTACAGCACGGCCTCATGGACGAAAGACGAAAGATTTTTGATAATAGAATTTTTACTACAAGGCATAACTAACAAAATAATCAATGGAGACTGGCTCTGTGATTAAAATCTATGAATTTATCATGATCCTGATACTGGAGTGTGAATAAGAAGAGAAACCATTTGAGACGGGAACATATCAGATATCCACTGTCCAGCTGCTCAAATCTTGGGAGAAGTTAATGGATTTGTCACCTCTTTAGGTAAAAACAGACAAGGATCCTGATTCAAAATCCTCTGAAGTCACTGGCCAATCAACAAGCTTTAGATCATGCTCTTGTATAGCACCCTTCACCCTGATAGCTGAAAGCACTTTGCTTGCATTTGTCAGGCCTCACAAATCAAAGCTGCAAGTTATGTCCTTTTTACATACAGGAAAATTAAGGCACTGAGAAGCTTAGTCACTTGCACAAGGTTGCACAAAGGACTTGATCTTGCTTCCACAGTAGTCATTTGTCAGAGGGGTAGCCATGTTAGTCTGGATCTGTAAAAAGCAACAGGCGTCTGACGAAGTGGGTATTCACCCACGAAAGCTTATGCTCCTATACATCTGTTAGTCTTAAAGGTGCCACAGTACTCTGTTTTTTTTTTAGTAGTCATTTGGAATTTTGCCATTGATTTCAAAAGGAATAGGATCCCAGCAGCAGAGTGAACCCAGGAGTTCTGACTTCCACTCTCCTGCTGTGCCTTCTAGACAACCTTTCATCACTCAAAAGCTTACAACACAGTGTGTATCTAGAAAAATATCTGAGGTCAGCCTTGCAAAAGCTTAAGGCAGAGAGTTAGAATAGACTTGTTCATGCAACAGATCACTTGTAGCAATCTATACATTTTGGGGTTTCTTTTCTTTTAATTTCTTTGTACGGTTTTACTATTGAAATGTTTAGCCAGTTAACTTACTGAGCACTTCATCCTTTCTGTAAATACTACTTTGAATGCCCAATGTCCTGAAAATAAAATCTCTATTCCTTGCTATGACTTGCTATTCCTTTTAAATCAATGGCGAAATTCCCAATGAACCCAAATTCCCCAAAAGCCCCTGAATTGCTTTTAAAGCAAGTTTCTCTCTCTCTCTCTCTCTCTCTCTCTCTCTCTCTCTCACCCTGGCTGATTTGAATAGATACAGTTCTGATGTTTAAAATATTATCTTTCTGAGAAGACTTTCCAGCACTGATCAAAAAGTGAATTTGTTAGTCATTCTGTTCATAATGTCAGAATATTCTCCATTTTACTGATTTCTTTGTGGGGGTTTCTTTGTGAATTTTGTGGAATTCACTTTTCATCAAGTATTCCTTTTTTTTTTTTGCTAAAATGTTTTGTTTTTCAATTAAGCCAAGGTACATATCCTAAATGCATTATGTAGTATCATTACCGCCATAATTACTTCATTATATGACTTCATTAAACTTAATTTTGTTGTTATCTCACATAATTATGCATTTCCAATTATGTTTATTCACACACTCACGATGATTATTTAATTTAGTATAATTTCAGTAAGGATATCACGAATGAGTATGCTGTAGGATACAGCAGAGATTGCCACATCTCCTGGTCTCATATAGTAGCAGAAAACAGCAAATCCAGGTGTGTGTGTGTGTAGTAGTAGTATAAACACTCTTCTTGCCACAAGGAAATGGAGCAGAGATCACAGTTCCCTAGCATTTGTTACTTTGGCTAGTAGTAGAGAATCCCAAGGAAAAAAAAAAAAACAGAAAACTTTCCCCCTGTGCTGTAAAGTTGGAGGTGTCTGCTGGTAAGATGGTAAAACAAGCTGACAGCCTGAGAACTGACTAATCGTACTTGTTAATGAATCTGTCAGTATTCGCACGTTTTTCTTACACAAATTTACATCTCAGCCCATTGCTTGTTATGTCAAGTCTCTGTCCAGTCATACTGCTGTGCTCCTTAAAGAAAAGTGCCTATTTCTCTTGTGAAGTGAGAGAGAAAAATTATAATGATTCATGACATGCAGTGTACATTCAAAAAGCAACATAAGTCCCCTTCTTGTAGGCGACAGAATGAACATTTAAAGGCACTGTGAGACATGGAGGTGGCTGCCATGGTAGGTAACGAATTCTTGAGACCAGAAGGATAACTTTTCATATGAAGATGGTTTAATAATGGAACTAAAACAAGAAAATAAACAAAAACCAATCTTGTCCACCTATCATTTTCTACTTCATATATAACTAGTTATATCCTGATTTTTCATTCATGTTAATGCTCACATAAACCTTATACTAATAGCTGCTTTGAACAATTGTACTGTTGTACATGGTCATGCCCTCTTTGCACATGGGCCAGGAGCAACTGCCAGTTTTTGCACTCAAAGGCCTGATTGTCAATTCAATACACTAATTTTATGGTGCTGAACTTTCCCCATCTGTAAAATGGGATTTACGATAGTTATCCTCCTTTGTAAAGCATTCAGAGATCTATGGATGAAAATTGCTTCTAAGAGGTAGGTGGTATTAATTATTAAGAATTATTATTATTAAATCATTGGAGTTACATCGTGTAAAACTTCTGTAACAGAATGGAGAATCAAGCCCTTTGGACACAAGGATTGTGCATGTGTAACACTGCCAGTGAATTTGCATGTCTAGCACTGACAATGGCACTACACTCCCCTAAGGAGTGAAGGTGGGATTGTAGCATAAGTACAATTTATTCTACTAGAACTGGTAATAATATTGGTGTGGACGTGACAGCACAGACCAGCAATCAGAGTTTGTACCTAAGGTCTTTGACGGACTTCTACCCTGGTGGCTAGCCCATTCCAGGGCCTGTGCCACCATATCTGCACTACTATTTTTACTCATGTTATCTAGATTAAAGCATGACTACCCATGGTACAATCCCACTTCACCTGCATTGTAGACATCCCCAAAGTAAGTGACCAAGACCTGGGAATGGATACCTCTTGACACAGGCTGCTGGAGCTGGCTCCACACAGTGAGGAATGCAAGCTGCAAGCTGTCAGATCAGCTGCACTTCCCCTAGACCGGGGGCATTAATCCTCCCTAAAGTAGAGTACTTCCATGAATCCCTGCTGGACCAATGATCTTCTGCCCCACCGCCAACACAACCAGAGCTGAAGAGCTGCAATCTGGCCCTAACTGTGCTTACATAATGCTGAGGAACCTGAAGTCACTGGACTGGGACTCAGAAGACCTGGGTTCCGTTTCAAGCACTGTCACTGGACAACCTTGGGGAGGTCATTTCATCTATTTGTGCCTCAGTTCCCCATCTATAAAATTGTACATAGTATTCCCCAACTATAAAACTATGTATTATTGTTCCCCATCTATAAAATTGTGAGGGAACATTCATTAATGATTGTGAGGTACTCAGAAATTTGGTGATGGGGCTCATATAAGCATGTAGGTATTGAGAAATCACATCCATGCAAGTGAAATGAATTGTCTCTAACCTAATAATAATACTTAGCTCTTCTGTAGTATATAATGGTATATAGTAACAGTAGTTAGATGAAACATTTAGCTCCTTTAAATTGTAAGTTCCTCAGGTCAGGGACTGTTAATTTTGTTAAGCGTTAGTAGAAGAAAAGGGTCCAGTCTATGACTCGGATTGTTCAGTGCTACTGCAATAGAAATTAATAATAATAATAACAAAGTCCTTAAACTGGTGGTAGTGGTGATTATGATGAAGATTTTTACCTTTATTAATTTTAGGGAAATGATGTTTCCATTACCTTCTGAAATAAGGGGGCAGTATAATTGCAACCCAATCATCGCTGACACAGGCTCATTTGTTTTAAATGTAACAAAATTATGAATAAATTGCATTAGTGAACAATGATTAAACTTATTTTTAAAGCTAGTTGACTTCTAATCACACCTACATATACTAGTGGTGGTACATGACTGTTGCTGATTTGTCCTGCTGGCACATCTTTAATCATGAAGCAATGCTCATTACAAAGTGGGAACAGGAACATATTTCACATAAAGGAATAAACACAAATTGTTTATGCCCATGTTCCCACTCACTAGTGGGCACAGGAACATGTTGCTGTACAATTAAAGATCTACCAGTACGTTTCTCTCTCTCTCTCCCTCCCATGCCCTTTGTTTGAAATGTACCAGTTAGGGTTCAAGTGCAGTTTTTCTAAGTTTTAGTTGCCTTAAATGAATGTAACAGGGACTGATAGGCACAAATTCTCTCTCTCTCTTGTCAGTTCCCTTTTGGGTCCACAGAAGTGGAAATCAGTCGTAGGGACAAAAAATGAGCAGTTAACACTGGGAGCTGTGTTTCTTGCATTGCTGGTAACATGTATGCAGGTAAACAGGGGATGATATGAAATTGTTAAGGAGCCAGTGTTAACTCCTGTTCCCCAAGTGCTGCTTTCTCTGGGTAAGAGGCTTTCCTCCATACACTGCTGGAAGGTAGAACACGTGCAGTAATCATGTAAGATCAAGCCATAGGCTGTGCGAGAAAGGGTGATTGGTGAGAAAGCACAAAATAGGTACGTGGAATTATTTGGTCAAAGTGAATTATTCACACCAGGAGCAGGATTCAGAAAGCAATTTAAAAAGGGAGGAACATATCTTTTTTTCCCAAACTTAGAGGTCATCAGTCCCCTGTAACTCTCAAATACTTGCCTAAAAATGAGGCATGTCCTCTTGTTAACAGTCTATGGGAGTTAGGAGCAGACCTCTCAGTGACTGAAGATTACTCATGTGAGTAAGGGTTTGCAGGATTAAGCCCATAGTTTGAAAAGTAGTATGTAAAAATATGTCCTCAGAACAAGCCTGGATAGTAGGTGGAAACAGATTCTTGAGTGAAAAGTATCATTTCATTCCATTCTTTGAGAACTAAACCCCGGTAATTAACAATATGCTTTTTTATCAGTATTTCTAACTATTATTTCCATTCAGCTCTCCTCTTACAAAAGGAAATTTTGCACCTTGCTTTCTCATGCATTGATGCAATTAAGTGGAGGGAAAGTTCTTAGCTTATTAGGAAAGATAATAAAAAATTAATGAACTCCACATTAAGTGCTTTGGTCTAATTATCATCACTTTGTGGCAGTCCCTGCTAAACAACAATGTATGAACAGTGTATTTTACAGCTCCCTTTTAGGAGTCAAATTACAGTTCAAAAATAGTAAAACACAAGGGATATTGATCTTCAATGCTAGCTTCTAGTCATTGTTCCTGGAAAGGGCAGTAGGACCAGTGGTAGAGTTGTTCTCTTTTAAAAGATGTAAATCAGCTATAATACATAGTAACTAATTTTAGAAAGAGTTTAATTAGAGTTTAAGGTTGGAGAAAAGTTTGCAGGCCTCCGGTGGGGAACAGTCTACCCAAATTCAGGAGTGTCTACAATATCCACTCTATTGGAGAAGGAGAGGCAGTAGATACAGAAGGTAGGTAGGGAAAGATTCAGTGTATCGTTTGCTCCAGCATCTGCCAGCAGCAATCATGAGAGCAGTGGGTGAAAATGTAAGTCTGTTTTGCCCTGGTGGAATCCATCGGGGGGGCACAAGCAGCAGCCAACTTGTCCTCCTCCAGTGTAGCTACCTCTTTAGGCACAGGGGGTTTTGTGTGTAGTTTGCAGCCCTCTGTTGGGGAAGAGAATCAAGTCCTAATTTTAGTAAATTACTTCCTTATAAGGGGGGCCGGCGTGCCGGTTGGCCCGGGGGTTAGCGGTTAAGGTGGGTTGACCGGTAAAACTAATGCTTACTGGTTAACATTTTACATCCCTAATGGATATATTAAATATATCTGGATATTTAAAGCTGGGAATAGCATGTAATTATGTCTGTGGGAGCTAGAGCTTTAATGAAAACACCAAATATTGTGAGATAAAATCACAAGAGTTGGCAATACTGTTCCCTATTTTTAATAACCCCTTGAAGAAAACAAAGGCACAGAGAGTTTAAGTAATTTGCCTAGGGACAGACTGCAAGTCTATGGCAGGCCCAAAACCAGAACCTAGGCTGTACCGTCTGCTTCTTCCTTTTGGTGTCTTTACTGCTATCTCATACTGCCACTCATTCCAGTATTTGTCCCTTGAAGGGTTAACATGAAACATACATGTTAGAATATGTTGTCTACCGCACAATAATCTCTAAATGTCTGTATAATTTTTGTTTTATCCATCCATGCTCTGCACGGATCAGTAGGTTTTTGACCGAAGCTGGAGCGAAGCCATTCAAAAATTTGATTGCTCCAAATCCCTGCTCTGCACAATGGAGGAAACATTGATTTTGATATAGACAGCAGACTCAAGGGAGTAACTTGTTACCTATGCTGTCTTCTGCATTTTCTGTCCCTCTCTATTGTACCACAGCATGTTCCCCGCCCCCCCTTCTGAAAGCCCTAGCCAACTCTATTTGCTTCTTGATATGTACCGAAAGTCAGCCTATGTTTTTTTCCCCTGGATGAACTATAAATCTTTGTGTCAACTTGTTTTTCTTGTACTCTATACTAAAAGAGAATTGCTTCTATTTCCATAGGGATTTGACAGTATGGATGGTAGGTCCAATGTGTAGCACTGGGAATGTGCAAACAAAAGTGAATTAAACAGTGTTTTCCTAGTGGTCTCATATGTGTAATATAATTTAGTCCTTCCACACAGTGCATGTTAAAAATATTCCTCTTGATTGGCTGTCTTTTTTCAAACAATAAATGAGAGATTATTTTTATTTTAAAGAAATACTTTGGCAGCCTGGTTGGTGTATTGCAGTTGGATTTGGCTGGAAGTTAAAAAGATGAGGATCCTCTGGGCCCAAAGAGGCACATGGAGAAAACCCCTCTATATAGGAGAAATTGTTAACATTCATAGCACACCTTATAGTAATGCATTATACATTGTCAGCATGCAGTACTTGTTGATAGCTGCTGTGCCTTGCTTGTATTTATAATTACATTTAAATAATTTAGCTCCATCATTGTACAGAATCTAGTATCATTCTTTAGGAAGACATTTCATTTCAGATCCAAGTAATGGCTTCAAGAAATCTTACTATCATAAAGGCTTGTTAACTACTGGTATGCAAAACTATAACTATTATATATGCAATGGAGGAGAACATAGATAAATATGCCCATTGCTGAAAGCATTTTTACAATATATTGTTTGATACTGAGTCCGCGTTGTACCTCCTTAAGAGCTCAACTGGTTGCATTTTGTGGATTGTAGATAGTTATCTTGCTCAGATTCTGTTAAAAGTTACCTAAAAAAATAATGAGGTTAATTGATTAAAATACATGATTCTAACATTATACAAAAGTTGCATGAATGCATGTTGGGATACCAGGATTTCTCAGCCTGAATATGAATTTGTGTGCCAGATACAGGGAGAGACTGAGGGGTAAATATTGTAGCTCTCTGTGTATTTACTGAGAATAAGTACATGAGAGGTGAACAGGTGTATGAACTCTTCCTCTTCTCAAATTAATCTGAGAAATATTGAATTGAAGAAGAAACCCTGAGATGTCTATAAAGTGTTATTTGGAGTTCATGCAAATAGTTTGTTTCTCCTCTGAGAACAAAACTCCAGCAAATTTTGGATTTGAAAAATATTGCATCTTGTAGGTAGAGTGTGATAGTTGAGAAGTATGCTCTTGTAGCTCGGAATAAAAATGCATTTGAGGAATGAGGAGCTTTCCTTTTTGCCCACAGATGGATTGTTCACAGGCTCCCAGATGGAAATTGAATACCAATTGTTATTTACTTTAATACCAACAGATGCTCTTCAGCAGCAGTAATAGAAGTAGCACTGAGGCAGAGTAGTCTAACAAGCACACTCAAGAAATCTTCTGCACTTTCTTGTTATCACCTCCCTCAATCACTTTTTTTGCCCCTTACCTTATAAAATCTACAAAGCACAAAAGGCAGCCTCATCATTTGAATGTAAGTATGTTTTTGGCCTTAGCTTTCTCTGTCTCGTGCATCTCTTCTTCCATCCAGTAAGATTCTTCTCCCAAATCCAATTGTTTTCCCATCATCTCAAACAGATCCTTGATTTTTCTTTCCCCAGCTTCACAAAGCTTTTCTTTCCCCAGCTCTCACTCCCCACACCTCCTTCTCCCCACCTTCCAGCAGCTGTAGTGATATTTTCTTGGGGAGTCTAAGAACCAGTGCCCTCCCTTCTAGCATTGGCTAGCTGCACTATGCTCAGTAAATGTGGTGTGTTTTGGGACCACATCAGAGTCACGCCAGCTTGCACCAATGCCCCAGGCAAGCTATTCAGATTCATGAGATTAGGGTGAAAAAACAGCTGGGCCAGGTAAGATTTGCAGGCCTTCTGTTGATAAAATGGATTTCATCATAGCTAAGGGGTCTGCTGAAGAACAGGGAGAGGAATGTGCGTACTTATCCAAGCTTCTTTGAACCTACATACAAAGGATTGGACCCAATTCAAGGTAAAGGCAAAATGTCAGGACCATTCTCGACTGAGCCAAAGTGTTTCACCCTCTTTTGCCAACAGTGCCTGGGGCTAATGGACTTAGTTATGTTCAACCACAACAACAAACAGTGTGTGTGTTTTTCTTAGATGTGTATGTTTATATGTATACATAAATTAACTGATTTCAGATTATTTTGCTGCCAAACTGGCAACTGTATACCTTACTGTATCTGTGTAGATGCATTTAGATGCCTTCTAAACCAAAAACTACTTTGATGTACTATATAAAGGATAGAAACTCATGGGGAAAGGTTTGGACAAAAATGGTTTGCTAAACATGATTTTCAAACTGAGATGAAATAGCTATGCCTCCCTGTTGTCAAACATTTTCCTCTTTAACACTTTGGAAATATAGAAATTCCCATTACATGTTAGCAGTATTGCTTAATGAAACTGACCTATATATATGCAGCACAAAACCATATATGAATTACATATTGTTGTAGTTTCCATGGCAAATAATTATTATTTAATGGCATATTATGAAACCATGGAAAACCAAGGCAATTGCAGTTGCTAGAATGCAGAATAGTTTTTCTTCAGTGAATGTGTTGTAATTCTAGAATAAGAATTTATTATTTAAAAAATGTTGGCTGGCTTTACCCTTATTTTGAATTATTTTAAATTGTGCACCTGATGGGGACAAAGTGAGGAGAAAGTGAGACTTTCATTTGGAATGAAAAGGTATGGAAGTAGATTTTAGCCATATATATGATTGTACATAGACTATATTCTGCACTCTTTTGGGGCCCTGAATATCCTGTTTTTCTGCATATGATCAAAAAGATCTTACCTATCTCATAGAACTGGAAGGGACCCTGAAGGGTCATTGACTCCAGGCCCTTGCCTTTACTAGCAGGACCAAGTACTGATTTTGCCCCACATCCCTAAGTGGCCCCCTCAAAGATTGAACTCACAATTGTGGGTTTAGCAGGCCAATGCTCAAACCACTGAGCTATCCCTCCCCCTTCTCCCTGCTTAAACTTTTCCCACTCCTATGTCCCTGTTACTGTTGACAGCAACACCACCTCAGAGGCACTAAAGTCCATAACCTTTGCTCCCTACAGTATTCAAAATGTTTTGCTTCTTGCTCCATAACATTTCCAAGATCTGACCTTTTCTCTCTGCCCATAATGTTCTACTCCAGCCCCTTATCTCCCTTCTTATCTACTGCAACCTCCTTCTCTCTAGCTTTCCTGATACCCTCATCATTTATGCCCATTCAGAATGCTACTGCTAAGAGATAATATTCCTAAGCTACCATTTTGACCATCTGGCTTATCTGCATGAGTCCCTCCATTAGCTCTCCTTCCTCCAGTGCACCAGATTCAAATTTTTGTCCTCACACTTAAGGCCCCTGCATGGTATCTGCTTATGCACCTTATGGCATCAGCCTGCTCTGCTCTGCCAGCAATGGCCATCTCTGTTGCCTGTTGGTCCACTTCTCCCATGAGCACAGGCACACTTCCTGCACGATGCCCATTGTGCATGAAATTCCTTCCTTGCACTAGTCCATGAAGCTGCTACCCTGTCCTCCTTCAAATCTCACTTCTGCCATGGTGCCTGTGGTAAATTGCCAACTGCTAATGTCTGGGTAGGTAACTAGTAGGAATTACTGATTATCTGTTTAGTTAAATTAAATAATAAGGTCTGGGTTATATCTCTCTCTGTGCTGAAAAACAAACACATAGTGCTCAACAGTTAACTACTGCATTTTATATATTTTTTTATATACTGTTCAATAGCTGCTGAATATAATGATTTTTTTTTCAAATTAATCTCAAGCTCATTGATTTACATTTCATTGTATTATTCACATAGTAAACTTCCTCTTAGCAATTGTAGAGCACATACAGATGATTGCTACTAAAAACAAAACAAAACCAAAAAATCAGAGGGCAGGGTTAGAAATTCCATAATGAAACATAAGTATTAGTATTTTGTGTGGTGGTGTGTATGTGTTATCATTTGTGTGTGTGTATGCACTACGTAATAAGAGATAATACAACCATCTAAACTCTTACTCTGATGAATAGTCCCATTGATGCAAAGAAAGAGCTGATTCTAGGGGCACAGGCTATCTACTGAGAAAACATTTCTGTTTGTTCATGGAATAAATGCTCTTGTATAGGCAGAAGTAGTGCTATGAGAAACATGGAGAGAGGAAGTTTTTTGGGTAAATTGGTCCCAGATTACTTAGGGCTTTAGGGTCAGATTTTTAAAGGTAACAGTGAGAAGAGCAACACCAAAATACCTTTAAAAATCTTGGCTTTAGGGCCTAATCCAGCTACCACTGAACTCAGTGACATGTTTCCCATTCACTTCAGTAGAAGTTGGGTCTGATTATTAAATGTTATAACCAACATTTTGAACTACAACCAAAAAGTGAAGGGTCTTTGCACTCTATTGAGTTCTGGTACTAGATTCTCATGAACTAAAGGTTTGCACCCCACAAAAGTGACAAATGCTCTTCACTAGCTGAATCTTCCAGGAGCAGTGCAAGAGGAACACCAAGTAGTTTGTATTGCTGTGATCTGGATATGAAATTACAAAGGAATGGGGCGATGAGGTCCATACTGGAAAGAAATGGATGCAGTCACAAGGTCATCTGTAGTTAGAAAAGGTCCCTATGTGCTACAGCTTCTCTTGGCAGTGGGAACAGTGATAGGCCCAGCATGATCTATAGGCAAAGGCAGAAATAAACCGTCCGTGTAAGTCAGACTCAGCCCCATCCATTCCTCAAGATGCTTTCACCAATCCATCAGCATTACATTTTACCTGGTTTGAGCCTAATCCAGTTTGTTCCTGACATGCCTTGATCACTGTCAAAATGTGGAAAGTTACCTAGTTGAACAAAACAGGAGATGTAGGTTTGAATGTTGTCTGTAAGTTGGTGACATTATGAGCGAGGAGTTTGTGTGGAAAAATGGCAAAAGCAAAGTAGCTTATTTTGCATAGCTCTAGCCAATACATTGTGTACCATTACAAAGTCGTAATTTATTCACAAGTGCAGTACAGTACTATATGAGAAAGTGCAATTACACCTCTACCCCGATATAACGCGACCTGATATAACATAAATTCGGATATAACGTGGTAAAGCAGCACTCGGGGGCGGGGAGTGAACCTAACAGGTAATGATCAAGTGATCTCTCTCCTGCCATCCATCTCCACCCTCTGACAAACAGAGGCTAGGGACACCATTCCTTACCCATTCTGGCTAATAGCCATTAATGGACTTAACCTTCATGAATTTATCTAGTTCTCTTTTAAACCCTGTTATAGTCCTAACCTTCACAACCTCCTCAGGCAAGGAGTTTCACAGGTTGACTGTGCGCTGCGTGAAGAAGAACTTCCTTTTATCTGTTTTAAACCTGCTGCCCATCAATTTCATTTGTTGGCCTCTAGTTCTTATATTATGGGAACAAGTAAATAACTTTTCCTTATTCACTTTCTCCACACCACTCATAATTTTATATACCTCTATCATATCCCCCCTTAGTCTCCTCTTTTCCAAGCTGAAAAGTCCTAGCCTCTTTAATCTCTCCTCAGATGGGACCCGTTCCAAACCCCTAATCATTTTAGTTGCCCTTCTCTGAACCCTTTCCAATGCCAGTATATCTTTTTTGAGATGAGGACACCACATCTGTATGCAGTATTCAAGATGTGGGCATACCATGGATTTATATAAGTGCAATAAGATATTCTCCATCTTATTCTCTGTCCCTTTTTAATGATTCCTAACATCCTGTTTGCTTTTTTTGACTGCTGCTGCACACTGCGTGGATGTCTTCAGAGAACTATCCAAAATGACTCCAAGATCTCTTTCCTGATTAGCTGTAGCTAAATTAGCCTCCATCATACTGTATGTATAGTTGGGGTTATTTTTTCCAATGTGCATTACTTTACATTTATCCACCTTAAATTTCATTTGCCATTTTGTTCCCCAATCACTTAGTTTTGTGAGATCTTTTTGAATTTCTTCACAGTTTGCTTTGGACTTAACTATCTTGAGCAGTTTAATATCATCTGCAAACTTTGCCACCTCACTGTTTACCCCTTTCTCCGAATCATTTATGAATAAGTTGAATAGGATTGGTCCTAGGACTGACCCTTGGGGAACACCACTAGTTACCCCTCTCCTTCTGGAAATTTACCATTTATTCCTATCCTTTGTTCCCTGTCTTTTAACCAGTTCTCAATCCATGAAAGGATCTTCCTTCTTATCCCAAGACAACTTAATTTATGTAAGAGCCTTTGGTGAGGGACCTTGTCAAAGGCTTTCTGGAAATCAAAGTACACTATGTCCATTGAATCCCCCTTGTCCACATGTTTGTTGACTCCTTCAAAGAACTCTAATAGATTAGTAAGACATGATTTCCCTTTACAGAAACCATGTTGACTTTTGCCTAACAATTTATGTTCTTCTGTGTGTCTGACAATTTTATTCTTTACTATTTTTTTCAACTAATTTGCTCGGTACTGATGTTAGACTTACCGGTCTGTAATTGCTGGGATCACCTCTAGAGCCCTTTTTAAATATTGGCGTTATATTAGCTATCTTCCAGTCATTGAGTACAGAAGCCGATTTAAAGGACAGGTTACAAACCATAGTTAATAGTTCCGCAATTTCACATTTGAGTTCTTTCAGAACTATTTGGTGAATGCCATCTGGTCCCGCTCACTTGTTACTTGTAACCTTCTCTAGTGACACTTCAATCTGTGACAATTCCTCATTTTTGTCACCTAAAAAGGACGGCTCAGGTTTTGGAATCTCCCTAATATCCTCAGCCGTGAAGACTGAAGCAAAGAATTCATTTAGTTTCTCTGCAATGATTTTATCTTCTTTAAGTGCTCTTTTTGTATCTCGATCCTCCAGGGCCCCACTGGTTGTTTAGCAGGCTTCCTGCTTCTGATGTACTTAAAGAACATTTTGTTATTACCTTTTGAGTTTTTGGCTAGCTGTTCTTCAAACTGCTTTTTGGCTTTTCTTATTACATTTTTACATTTAATTTGGCAGTGTTTATGCTCCTTTCTATTTACCTCACTAGGATTTGACTTCCATTTTTTAAAAGATGCCTTTTTATCGCTCACTGCTTTTTTTATATGGTTGTTAAGCCACGGTGGCTCTTTTTTAGTTCTTTTACTGTGTTTTTTAATTTGGGGTATACATTTAAGTTGGGTCTCTATTATGGTGTCTTTGAAAAGTGTCCATGCAGCTTGCAGGGATTTCAGTCTAATCATAGTACCTTTTAATTTCTGTTTAACTAACCTCCTCATTTTTGCATAGTTCCCCTTTCTGAAATTAAATGCCACAGTGTTGGTCTGTTGAGTTGTTCTTCTCACCACAAGAATGTTAAATTATGGTCAGTATTTCCAAGCGGTCCTGTTATAGTTACCTCTTGGACCAGATCCTGCGCTCCACTCAGGACTAAATCGAGAATTGCCTCTCCCCTTATGGGTTCCTGTACCAACTGCTCCAAGAAGCAGTCATTTAAAGATTTGAGAAATTTTGTCTCTGCATTTCGTGCTGAGTATTATTGAAATCCCCCACTATTATTGAGTTCTTTATTTTGATAGCCTCTCTAATCTCCCTTAACATTTCATCGTCACTATCACTGTCCTGGTCAGGTGGTCGATAATAGATCCCTACTATTATATTCTTATTAGAGCATGGAATTACTATCCATAGAGATTCTATGGAACATTTGGATTCATTTAAGATTTTTACTTTATTTGATTCTATATTTTCTTTCGCATATAGTGCCACCCCTCCCCCCCCGCATGATCTGTTCTGTCCTTCCGATATATTTTGTACCCCATAATGATTGTGTCCCATTGATTGTCCCCATTCCACCAGGTTTCTGTCATGCCTATTATATCAATATCCTCCTTTAACACGAGGCAATCTAGTTCACCCATCTAATTATTTAGACTTCTAGCATTTGTGTACAAGCACTTTAAAAACTTGTCACTGTTTATTTGTCTGCCCTTTTCTGATGTGTCAGATTCTTTTTTATGTGAATGTTTCTCACCTGATCTGGCCCATACTTTATCCTCTTCCATCCTCTCCTGCTGACTAGAACCTAGAGAATCTCTATTAATAGACTCTCCTCTAAGAGAAGTCTCTATCCGATCCATGTGCTCCTCTGCAGCAATCGGCTTTCCCCCATCTCTTAGTTTAAAATCTGCTCTGCAATCTTTTTAATGTTAAGTGCCAGCAGTCCGGATCCACTTTGGCTTAGGTGGAGCCCATCCCTCCTGTATAGGCTCCCCCATCCCAAAAGTTTCCCCAGTTCTTAATAAATCTAAACCCCTCCTCTCTACACCATTGTCTCATCCATGCATTGAGACTCTGAAGCTCTGCCTGCCTACCTGGCCCTACACATGGAACTGGAAGGGGCCATATCACCACCTTTTAAAGAAGGGCTGGCACCCCTTTTCCATGAAAGGAACATTAACCCACAGAATTAGGTTTCCAGATACCAGAGTGATGGTTGCCTTACAAGAACCTAGATAGACAAACACAGCAATGATCTGCAGGTTCTGCTCTACCTGTGGCATTTAACCCAATGGGACAGCAAACATATCGTTCAGAAAAGCTTGAGCAGGACTGGTATTCCATACTGTGAACGGAGTTACACGTTCACGCTAAGCTAGTATAGGTCAGAGTTCTCTCTGCATTTTACCTGATAAAATACCTTTAAATATGTACCAGGAAAAACTGAACCAACTCCTGCAAAACAAGCCCACTTACCCTTTAGATCACCGCAGACAAGACTATTCCTGTACACCCTCTCCTCTTCTCACTCACCTGGAACTCAGTAGTTGCTCTGCCTCTCTCCCTGCTCCCGTTTCTCACGTGCAAGACTCCTTATTCTTTCATGCAAAGTATCAGAACATCCCATTCCTTGCCTATCTCTTCTCAGGTGCTAGCCTTGCTTGCTCCGTGTGTTGATCTCAACTCCAGCTGCCTTCCCCTGGTTGTTCTCAGCTTGAGGGAGAAACTCACAGCTGGGAGAGGAGAGTTATATCAGAAATCCAGACAGAATAAGGAGCTGCGTTCCATGCAAGGAAGGAACAGGAAAGTAGGAACTGGTTCCACCTGAGTTGCAACTTCCTGATAGCCAGAAACCCTCCTTCCTTCACATAACATCCTTGAGTGGCTACCAGAGAATATACAACATTAGTCAGACTATCTGACCTTAGGTGCTGTGAAACAAGCATGGTTTAAATGCCTAGAGTAATAAATACATGACATAGACCTGAGGATTCGATCTTTCCTGGGAGATAAAGGCCTTAATTCTTTGCATAAGGTGCACAGCTTCATAGTTGTCTGTTTGCTGAATCTGCAGCACTCTGTGTGGTTGCCTTTTCTGATAAACACTCTCTTTCAAATTAAATTTATTAATTTCTGGCAGGAAATTAGCCTGTGTCAGTATACCCGAATGCACCGTCATGTATTTGTGATGGAGGGAATATACAGTTCATTGACAAAGACAAAAGACACAGTTTTCCTGACTTGCAAACACATCGCTTTAGATGCTATTCCATGATCTTTGGGTAGAATAAGTTGCTATGAGGCACTGGTTGTTTGGAGACATTGTGGAACATAAACAGAAAGCTGCTCTTGTATTTGTTCTGTAGGCAGTGAGAACAATGCTGTGTAATTAAAGGCAGATCAATGTGGGTTTCAGAGTCTGCCTTCTCTACAAGCAGGGTTTTGAACTTAACTCTCTGGAGGTACCGTTAATCTAAATCACTTATTTACTTGAAGAGGGACAGAGTTTGAAGGTTATAGAGACCTTCAAGCCAACATGTAATGAACAGGTTTATTCAGCCTGAATAGAAGTAGATTGGCATGGATGCCATCACTCTGTTCCTGCTGTTCTGGGTTCTTTGATCTCTGGGAAGCCCAGATTCATCTGCACAGCTGAGTGTGAGTCAAAGGCTCCTGCCAGGGTGCCATACCGAAGAATTCGGAGTTGGGGTATGAGGGTGCAGTTCAGAGTTGGGGTAAGAGGGTGGGGTAAGAGGGTACAGCGCCCATGAACATAATAAAATAGGGATAATGATAGGAAGCTACTTTTGTTAAAGTGCTTTGAAATTTAAGCCTAGTTAAGTGCCCGATATTATTATTTATTATTTCATTTTGAATTATGTCAGGCATTAAATGAGTTTAAAAGTTACAAATTGGTTGTATACAGTGAAGTAGTATAATGTGCCCCAATTTGACATTGAGTAGCTGTGCAAAATGAGAGAAGCTTACATTTCTACGAGGGCAAAAAAGGAGGGTAACAAACACAGGAAGTAGGAAGACGTAGGGCATGGCAGGCTCCTTCCACATGTTGTCTTTGAATCAGTCAAAATTATACCTATTTCACCATTTGTCCTGCTCTCTGTGGAGTTGGAGACTTGAACTCTGGTGCTGAAGTTTCTTATGCTAGGTTTGAATTTGGGCCTTCATTATGATTTCTATTTATTGCTCTATTATTTTGACTGTTAGGATTTTATGAAATACTGAGCACAGTTGTGCTACATGATGCTTTACAAACCAAAATGACAGGGAGCTTACAGTTATCATCTGTGATTTGATCTTAGCAAGTCCCTATCCCAGGCTGTCAGCAAATCTTTATTTTATAAGTAGACAATTGGAGAACACACTCTTGAAGTTAGGCCTGAACATTTATCTATTTATATAATTTGCTGCTAATTGGGATTCTCCACTTTTGTCAATAGGCTGTTACATATTGAGTTCATAAAAGTTTGTCTTGGGTTCTAGTGCTGTCCTCTCCTTTTACCAATGGTCCTGACTGAACATTGTTTGCTTTCTTGATTGTTTTTCAGTGCATTTTTTGATTGTTTTCTTTTTTACAGGGGACATTGGTTAGATGGAGGATGGGAAGAAATGGCTAGCTTTAATTGTAATTGACTCTGGCTCGAGTAATCTGCAGGCTGCAGTTAAACCTATAGGTGATCAGTTCTGCTTTCAGTAAGTGGCATCCTAATGAGAATTAAAAACAGTGTTGAAGTAATTTCAAGCTCTGTGTTCCCATGGAACTATACATTCACTTGTGTGCCAGTCTTCGGATGAAGACATCAGGATGAAAAGTTAATAGAATTGATTAGCATTTTGGCCCTGACCCAGTAGAGCACATACGCACATGCTTAACTTTAAGGCTGTGAATAGATCCACTGGCTTCAGCTACTCACATGCTTAAAATTACATGCCTTGGTGGATTCAAGCCTTATGACAGTAGATGTAGTTATACTCTGGGTAAATAGAAAATACGGTATAATTTATTAATAGAAAAACTATGAAAGCAAATTTTCTGAATGACTATTTTGCTCTCACAAGAGAGAGCCGGAGGGAGGAAAAGTCTGCTTGAGTTGTACCTTTAACTGCATGTATAGCTGAATTTGCTTATGTTTACTAATTAGTACAATAATCTCCTGGTAATTCATTCTTTTTTTCAGTATATCTTTTCCCCATTTAAGTATTACTTTCTTGGTGCTATATCTTTTTATTCTTGTGTGTTTTCTAGTGTAATTAAGATTGAAAGCTCAAAGGGGTAAAACATGAGTAACAGACGAATGAGAAATTAAAACCAGAATTGTACTAATTCCAGGTCCTGTCTTCCAAGGAACTAAAAAGTCGCTTCTCCACTCTTGTGATGGAAATTTACCGGTAATACTATTTTGCTCTTGCATAGCACTTTACATTTTCAAAGGGCTGTACTACATTACCTAACAGTTGCCTGTAGACTGTTGCCTGTGTCTCCTTTGATTTATCTCTCTGGTATGCTGAAGTTCAGTAAAGGTAATGCAGCAGTCAGAAAGAAGTGTTATAAAGTGTGACAAACCCTATTCCCTCTAGGGTGTTCATCTGCCATAAAGTGTATTTCACATCTCTTTCATTATGTAATGAGAGGTGTTAAGTTCCCTTTTTACGCTAAGATGATACAACCCCGAGCTGACTACACAGACTCTGTCTTGCCTGAAGCCAGAGGAGATCCATCAATACAAAACATGTTCTGTGAGGGGGAGGGGGCAATGAGACTGTTACAACTAGCAAGACTAGGATGGATTTCCTAATACACTCAAACTGACCTCAGCAAGGTCTCTCTCTAGTTATATTTGGCAGGCTTTGGATATATATTGCCAGATTAGTTTCTTTAAATACTAAGTAGATTAGTAAACAACTTGATTTAAGGAAATATACTAGAGAAAACTGTTGAGAGCCTCAGGAAAGGCTCTAGGAGCTTTAGGGCGAAACACAGAAGATTAATCAGAAAGCAGTGTCTGGGGAGGCAGTTGTGAATCCATCAAAAACAAGTGTGCAGAGGAAGTTTAAAGAAAACTATCAGGTATCTGGGAGAGAGAGTAGGATATTGAATGGCATTAGGGCTCAGAGAGCTCTTTGAAGGTGGAAGGAAAATGCCAGAGGAGCAAAAATTAAATAAATCAATCAAATGTACAAGTAGAGGGAAAAGACAGTTAAACCATTTGGAGTGAAGATATCCAAAAAGTTCAGTCCTGACTCTGCTCCCTTCAGAAAAAAATACAAGATCAGTCTTTAAAAATAGCTTTCCGTGTTTTAGGGCCACCAAATCCTCCTATTCCAACTCTTCATGGTTGTTCAACCAACCATCAGAGAAGCTGTCACTTTTGTCATTTAAAAAACAAAACAAAAACAGAAAACATTATGATAAAAGAATGTTAAGGTTGCAAAGTCAAGCATTCAAGAGTTAGGCGATGCCAGAATTAAGGTTGCCTATAACCTGAGTTTGGCTCCATTATGTGTATGCATTATGATAAACTCTTTAAGTACACAATGGCATACTTTTTCCCCCATGGGACCCCTGCCTCATTCAGAGCACAAGACAGTATTTTCTGGTTTTTGGATTCTTGAATTTCTGATCCTTAAGTTTCTTCTGATGTATTTTTAAATGTTTTTCCTATTGAAAAAACAAAAACTCCCCACAAAAAAATGAAAATTCTATAATGTGGAAGTCTATTGACCCACACCTTGTACAGACACTGGGAAGAGCAAAAATAACTAGCATCAAGGCAATGTTTACAAAGCTCAACTTAGCTGTACCAATTGTTATCAGAATGGGTGGTGACAAATTCCTGAAAAAGTCCTCTGTGGTGACCTGAAACTTGTAAAGATCAAGAAAGTGAGACAACACAAAGATACCCTTAAGCAGAATCTCAACTCATGCAACGTAAATATTATTAACTTTGAGGACACAGTCAAGGACAGACCTGCATGGAGAACAACTATCAATAAAGGTTATAAACACTTTGAGAAAGACAGATGCAAAAAACTGACTGAAAAATGGGCCAAGTGTCATGCCAAGTCTTCTGTGGGAGCCTGCACATTCCTGTGTGACATCCATTTGCAACCTGGCTCCTTGCAGATCAGATTATACAGCCACAAGAGAACTCTCAAGATGCTGTGATGTCATCGTTGGATACTACGCACAGCCATTCAAGTAGGCCATTATCTTCTATGTATACAAATACTAGAGGAGAGTGAGAGGCACACTTTTCAATAGGTTTATCAGCTATTTGCTGACTGCAGGGGAATGGTGAGACTTGAGACTCAAGGCTCCTGGGTTCAGATCCAGGTTTTAGAAGGAAGTGTGCTCTGGTGGTTATAGACCTTTCTGTGCCTGTACTTCCAGACTGCCCCCCTTCTGTTCCCTCCCCACTCCAACCTTCCCATACACCCCAGCTTGTTTTCCTCCTTCTCTCATATTTAATCCTCATACCTTGGTTCCTGCCCTGTTTCCCTCTGCTGTCCCATACGCTCTGGTTCCTACAGTCTGTCTCCCCCTTCTGCCTCTTCTTCACCCCTGCAGATTTGAATCAGGGACTTCCTCCTACTTCATATTTGCTGCCTATTTGCTATTAGGGTAAGCACTGAGAGAGCTTTGTTCTGCGGCCTTATCAACCAGGATGAACATATGCAAAGAAAGTCCTGCTCTCAGACTCTGATATCCTGGGATGGAACATTTTCAGTGCTCTGTGGGGATGGTGCACGTGGAGTCCAGTTTATATGTAGGAGCTGCGAAGGGATAGAGCGTGTTCAGTATAGATGGAATCTTCAGAGAATTTAGCTGCCAATCTCTAACAAGTACCTGCTGAGCATGTGTGAACTGATTTTTTTGTTAAGGTGCTTATAAGCGATAGAAATTGGGGCGAACATTTTACAAGAACATCAGGGCAACATCCCTGCCAAATTTCAAGTCTCTGCTTTAAAGCATGGAGGCACTAGAACTCAGGGAATCTGTTGGAAGAATTCTTTTTTTAAACAAGGGCAAAGCAACATATTTTTCCCTAACCTCATCCTGAGAAACTATTGAAGCTGAGACTTCGCAGACAAGTGAAGACTTCAGTCTCCATTCCTGTCTATCTGCTATCCACCATTTGTAATTATAGACAGAAATACATATGTAATATAACGAGAGAGAGAGAGAACAGGAATGAACCGGAATATAAATATAGCAGTCTGTTTTAGGGTTTGCTTTTAGTTTCAGACAAGAGGTGAATACATAACACTGAGCTTGTGAGCTTTTCCAAGTGATCCCAGAAGAACTTGTTTGCCAAATCTCAAGAAAACAGCTTATTGTAACACTAAACAAAGTATAATTGGGAGAAGGTTATTGCTTCTAATAACAGAGCACAGCTATTTACACACATTCTTTTTTTTCCTGATGGGGAGTCTGATCTTTCTAGTGATTTACAAAATAAGTGTTAGGAAAACTCCTAGATAGCTATCATAGAAAATTAAATAAAAGAATGACAAGGCTGGGCTACGTATGATGAGGGAGAGATTTATGTAAATTCAGTCTGAACAGAAATGATGTAATAATGCAGATCAGTTTTGGGCTCTTTTTTTTCTTCTACATTTCAGGAGAGAGAGTGTAATAGCTGTCCATGATTGAGGTCAAGTAAGGAGGGAGGGTGTCATATCTTAATTCATCTAGCTAGAGTCTAATTTTCAGCTTCTTTGACCGGGTGGGGAATTGCACTGACAAATAATTTCCAGTAGGCACCAGGCAAAGATGTTCACTTCTTTCCTACAGGAAAAGAAATCAAAACAGCCTTGCACTGATCAGCTGGCACATACTGCTGGATCAATGGTTGGCAATTTGCAGGGCTGTGCTGTAGATAAGGCTGTCACATTTTGCCAGGCTCATCACTACCAGTCAGCCACATAATAGCTGATAGGTACCTTTCAGATAAAGACAAGCTGTAGATAGAAAACTGAAGGGAAAAGGGAGGTGGAGTGGTTAAGGGAGGAAGGGAGAGATAGTAAATTGGAATTTTCACATCCTTGTGTTGTAATTGTGCTCCTTTGGACCAGTGTCCATTGAAATTATGTAAATATAATATATATTAATTATAATATTTTCCCCAGAGTACAAGGTAATAGCATATTGTCCAATAAAGCTCTTAATTTATAAAAGGGTATAGAACTGATAAAAAGTGAATTGTTTGTTACAATGAGGGTTAGAGTTGGGTAGCTGTAGCCTCCTGGCACAAAAAAACTCCACCCACTGAGAAGCCAAAATGAGACTCCATTCATCTTCTTACTTCAGTAGTCCTCTGTTTTATGTGATCTGAATCTGGTGTAAAACATGGCAGCCTCCAGAAAAATAGTGCAGTGTTTGCTGACAGTAAATTTAGATGTAGCCTGTGTCCCACTCTTAGTAAAAAAAATCTTAAAAATCTAAGTCTCTCTTCTAATTCTGCCTGCAGATCCACAGATTCAGTGGAGGCTGTAAGGAAAATCACTAGTGTTGGGGTGACAATGCAAATTAAATGATTTATTATTTATTTTGCTGTAGTGCCTCAGAGCCCTAATCTTGAGCCAGGACCCAGGTGCTATGCAAACAAAGAAGTAAAAGTTGGTCCCAGACAAGGTGGTCTGGATGGAATGGTGTCAGAAGTGTTTCTGTGAACTGAAAGAAGCTCTGAGAAAAGATTTGTTGCTAGCAATCCCAGACTTTGACAATGGTTTTCACAGACCCTTCAGACATACTTCTTGGTTTAGTTTTGTCTTGATGCCTACTTGAACTCAAAGGGTTAAATCAGAGTACAGCTGGTCTAGACTGGAAAGAAAATAAGGAGTAAGAGATAAGAAAGCTTCAGGCACTATCTTCAAGGCAGCAAAGAACAGTGGGGCCATTACTGGGAGATGCTGCTTCCAGGTTCCATCAGAGTTAACAGGTTTTGTTTTTCCAATGCTGAGATCCTATAAAATCAAAAGATCCAGACCAATTAAAAAGGTGCCTCTGACAGAAAGGAAGTGGTGAGTGGTGAGTGTGCTGTGAGGCTGACCCACAAGCAGATCCTGACTGGGAGTCAGGGGTCTGTACCAAGCAAGCTGTAACTTGGTGTCCATGGAGAGGCATCAAGGCTAAGCTAAGTCTACCCAGGGGCTCAAGGGGGAGGCCAAGTGTGGGTAAACTGTTCTAAAAGTAGGTCTGTTTGTTATTTTAAATCCTCTTCTCTAAACTCTGTGAACCTTTTGGCAAAATAAATCATGTTTTGTTTGACAAGTGGTAGCACATTACACTGGAATAATTAGGCTAACACTAGTTAAACTGCTGAGCAGGCCCAGTGTTAACTAGCTATTTCCAGAAGCCTGATGTAACGGGGTGCGCTCACCACTCTGGTGCCTCTCGCTAGTTGTCTTGGGAATTAGCTCTGCAGGTAGTGCGCCCTTGCCACCGTCACTCCTGCTCTAGGACCCATGTCTAGCCAAGGACTGCAGCGTCCTTTTCAGCGACACTGCCCTCCCGCTGTGCCGCACTCTGTATTCCCCTCCTTCCAGGGGACCTGCAGTCTCTAGCCAGCCACTTCCCTCAGTGGCAACTGCAGTCCATTGTCCTGGGGCCACTTCCCATGCGGCTCCAGCACCTTCTTCTGCCCTTACCTCAGGGCCTCAGTCTGCAGGCCCTAGCAGCCAGCCAGGAGCTCTTTCTAACTTCCCCAGTGCCTGCTTGCAGCACTGCTCTGTGCAGGGTGCTGGCAGTTCTCTCAGCTCTCCACAGACACATTCCTTCCTCCCTGGGCTCCCAGCAGAGAACTGACTCTGCTGCCCTGCAGCTCCCTTTTTATATGGACCTGCTTGGCCTTGATTTGCTGCTTCCTTCAGCCCTTCTCTGATTGGCTGCATCCGGCACAGCCTCCCTACCGCGTCTTTTAACCCCTTTCTGCCAGTGAGGGGCAGCTGCCTCATCACACCTGACAACATGCTGACTATGCCAAGTAATTGTTCACATATTAAGGAGAGCCCTGCCTTCTCTTCAAATAGCCTGACTCTGGAGTGCCTATTAGAAATTTCACAGACCTGCCAAATTTCTTTCTTCTTGAGGGAGACTCCCTGTTTTTTACATTAATTTTAAAGGAATGTTGGAAGTACCTCCTCTTAGGATGGAGCATTTTCCTGTGTGTTTCAGAAAGACATTTAAAATATGACTCTTACTTTTTGGAAAATCTTCCCCATTTAGAGTATCTTGGCTGGGAAACTGACCCTTTTTAATCCTGTGCACAGAGGATGATGAAACATATACCTTCAGCAAGTTATAACATCATCCCTCAAGTTGAAAAGGATCTGCAAGTTGAAAATCCTAGCCTTTCAAACTATTTTCCAACTTGAGTTAGTCAATTCTAACGGTGCATTTCACCACTTTGTTGTGATTCAATGTCAGAAACTGTGGAAAAAAGAAGAGGAAAAAACTTTTCATTATTGGCATTCTGGGGAATTAAAGACTAGGAGCGAGAGAGCCACAGCAGCCGGCCGACATAGATTGTTTGTTTAATTCCTCCAATTTGTTCACCTTAATGAAACACCAAAAGGTTTGAGCGAACGGTAATTAACAAGAGAGAGCCTGCTTAATGAAACCAGTACAGGATGATATTTGTTTCAAGGATCGATAAAAGACTGTGAGTGAAGATCATCCTGGCATCATTCAGGAAAACAAACCACCTTGTGCCAATCAGCTGTCTGCTGCACATGGATGAATCTGTGTGGGGCATTTTAAATATTACATCAATAGAAAGTCTGGGAAGGGGAAAGGCTTGGTAAATTTGGAGGAATCTAGTACTTAAGTTGTTAGTATGTCAAATACTATAATTATAGTTGTAGCATTCCTCTTCTGTGCCTTCAATAGTCATTACAAAAAATTGTAGTGAAATAATCTAATTAAAGTGTGCTTTTTCTTTGAGCGTGTATAGAGTCTGTTGTGCAAGGTTTCTTGGTATTCTGGTTATTGTAGCTTACGTGCTTTCAGGAAGGGAGAAAAACAATGCAAAACAAAACGTAGGACTGCATTCTCAGAAAGAGAAAAAGAAGCCAACTGATAAAAAGATACTTCACTGACAGTCCCTGGGGCCCTCCAGAGACAGAAGTTTGATTTCCCATTGCCACTAGTTGGGTTAGCAATTACTACAACAGTAATTAGTAGCAAGTTTCCAGATCGCAGTGCACCAGGCAACAATTTTAGTTCCACAAATAAGTTACTATCAGAGAGGACTGGGTGAGAAAGGAAATCATGTCAGGCAGATTGTCCATAAAAATAAATAAGCAGTGTGACAGGGGTGTCTGTGTGCATGTTAGCAAAGTGAATGAGGAGGACAGTACATAGTAGATATAGTAATTAGTAGCAGACTGTAAGGTCTAACAATGGAACCAAATTTCAGACTAGCTGTGATGTTAGTTAATTTCCTTATTATAGAGTTGTTATGAAATATTACCTTTCTACATCTATCAAAATAATTTTTATTTTGACATCTTTAATTGACGAAAAGGTTTAGATAATGGTGAAGTATTGAAAGATTGCTTTATATTGCCTGTTTCTATTTAATAATTTTCTGTCACTAGATGAGGTTGTGGGAAGGGAGGAAGCAAAGAAACTAAAGGCAGCAGCCCCAGTTTCTACAATGGCTGTAGGATATGGAAGCAGTTGTAGTGGGGAATTGGTGATTGGAAATGGTGATTTTTGACAAAAGGTATAGAGCCATATCAGAAACTGAAAGATTGCAGTCCAGCTCACTGATAAATTAGGGTGGCCTAGAAGAGCACAACCGGGGCCTACATAGGAATATTCTGTGGCTAAGCTTGTGAATTCTTAGAAAAATTCTCAGAAGCCAAGGGAACGTCCTAATAAGATATGAAGAAGTGAACCAGAAGTGCATGGTATAGCAGAGAAGGCACAGGGAAGCCAAGGAGATTGCATACAAGTGCATGGAGAAAGCTTTGTGATGCCTAGTGGGAGGCCTACTAAACCCCAGAGGACTGAGAGTCCACTGGAGCTTTTCAAAAAAATCAGAAAGATTTTTTGTTGCAAAATGGTTCCCATTTTTCTTTGGAAATGCATTTTTACAAAATTTTCCCAACCAGTTCTAGAGTTTATAGCAACAGAAAACCTAGCCAGAGAAATATTATCTCTCACAACTCTGCCTATATAATCTACACTATATGTGCTATCCTCACTGTTGTGGTACCTAAGAACCTATAAAAATGTATCAACTGTAAAATCAGCTAAAGCGCAGACTCACTGGATGGTGGTAATTTTTCATTCCTTCCTAAAGATTCTAACATTTTCTCAAACCTTTTATTGAACACTTGCATATTGCTATTGGGAACTATGATACAGTCTCTAAGCCCATAAGCAAGCCTGGGCTTAATCTTGAAGTTATCAGAGGACTGATTAGATGCTTAATGGTAAGTTTTAGACTAAATGATTTGTGGATTTTAGCCATAATCAATAACACAATCAATTTACTGAGCTCAGCTCTCATAAAACAGAAATGTAATGTTAGGCCTGTGTACTTGTGTCCATTTATTGCTGAGTTTGACCCACACAAATATCCCCTGATATCAGAATCAAGTGATGCAGGGATTATTCCAGCACTGCAAACTCTTAAATACAGAAAAATGTACAAATTACTTCCCCAAGCTGGTTAAGCCATAAAACCAAAACTTTATTTCAATTTGTATCAATAAACCATTATTGCTTTTGGGAGATCGGTTCAAATGCTCATGTGCTTGACGACCCTATGATCAAATAGTAGTTTGGTCAAATACATAACAAATGTAGCATTCTCTAGGCAACAGAAAGACGTCGTCTAAAACAGAATGAATTCTGAGAATTGTTGAGGTTTTTTGCTGCAATCTGCGAAAAATTACCATAATAGTAAAGATTCAAAGAGGAAGTTATATGTTCCTTATTAAATACTGCTAAAGTGTAAGAGCTAGGTAAAGCTCATTCGACAGGCAGATGCCTGATTTACCTACATAAACACAAGTTTTGGGCACAGAAAATGGGAGCGTATATAAAATTTGGCGGTGAAGTTTTCTTGCTCATTTAATCCAGAGCGCCATGTTTTTGGTGGGCCTTAATTATATAGGAGCAGTTTGCTGCCCTCTTAACCTCCCTCTCTCCCCTCACCCCCCAACTGCGTGCATGCATATGGCCCAATAGCATGCGCAAATGGATATTCCCTACACATTTGCATATGTAGTTTAACATTGGTATAACTGGTATCAGACTCTGGGCCATACTCATTATGGTCTAGTATCAGCTTATTCACTGCTACCAATTTTCCCCTGGTTTTATATCTAAACCATGTGAAATGCGAATTTCACATGTTTTCACTGTTAAAGCACAAAATGGCCCGAGTTTACTTGAACAGTTTTGCATATCTGTTGACGAACCTGGACTAAGTTTCACATATGAAATAAAGCTTGATACCAAGCAAATTTCATGGGTGAAATTCTAAATCTCATTGAAGTCAATAGCAAAACTCCTGCCATTAACTTCATTCTGTCAAGTCTTTAATCTTATGTGTTAATAAACACAACAGCACTCTTACTATAGTACTGCATATGAAACAGTGATCCTGTTCTTTTCTCATTCAACGTTTGCAACTGGCAAACTTGCAGGGATGGTGTGTTAATATTTCATATGCTAAACTGTCCAGACCTCGCATCACTTACTTTGTCCTCTTGTTTTTTTTAAACGGTATGAATTTCAGATGCACACATGCCAGAAAACTGTCTATCTTATGTTGCTATAGCGCCATGGAGAACATTACGTTGAAACTTGGAGATAGACACTGTCATCTCTGATACAGTGACTATTTCCTATGTGGACGTGAACTCAATAAGTCCAGCATTGTGTCAGCAATGAGCTGAAAGCCAGACTGTTATATTCATACACTCCACCACTGTTGTGCCTCACCTCACACATGTGGTTTATTCTGCATGAGCAAGCCGTATAATACTTTGAGAGAGATTCCCTTGCTGATTTTCCCTTTCAGTGATTTAAGAGGCTCCTCCCTTGTCTCTGAAGGTACTACTCTGTCTGCACTTCAAGAGTTTCTTAGTAATCATCATATTGTCTGTTCTTATGCTGAAGTTGGCCTTCTTGTGTGCATCTATAATGAGAAGGTCTGTCTGTCATTCTATCTATCTAATAATTTGATGGCCAGGTAATGCTCTATCTACCTACCTACCTACCAATCATTTGGTGGCCAAGTAATGCGGATGCACAGTTGTAATATGATCATCAGTACCGAACACATCAAAATGGATGGGAAAATATACTGTGCAAATAGCAAAAGTAAGATAATACAAAATGTGAAGACTCCTGTCTGCTGGCTTCATGTCTATTCATATAGTCCCTGTTTAACATACACACCTTATTATAGCAGAAAGAGGGCTGAATTAAATTGCTATGTAAATTGCTCATTGTTCATAAGTTGGTCCAGAAATGGGTACAGGTGATCAAGTGTTCTATACTAAAGCATGGAACAATTTGACATTCAATGGGAGTGCAAAAATAAAGTGTTAAAAATGAATGGAGAATGGAACAACACAGCCGATTTTCTTCAACTAATAAAAAAGATTCACATCTACTGTCAGTTCATGAAGTTCACTAGATGCCATTGAAGAGCATTGTTACAGTCCAGGTATGTATTTATTTTAGTTGTCAGGGAACCCTGTTACCTGTGAATGCCATAAGTGAAAAGTGTTATCTGCAGAATTCTATTAAGTGAATTAAATGGAATAATGTATTTCTTTACCTGTATAACACTAATTCAAACTTGTTAAAATTACATTTTTCACTTATGGAATGTGCAGGTAAATCCCAGGCTGGGTTTCCTCCCATAAAACCAAATAAAATGAAAGGCTCTAAAAAGCATCCCTGTGGACCTTTTTCCTCTTATTCATCTCAGAAACAGAAACTGTTTTAGTTGTGATAGATAAAAAAAAACCATTTTAAATGTGAGTGGGGAAGTTGTGCATTAACAAACACACCATGCAAAAGCAAAGGAAGCTATGTATATATTTTCTGTAGCATGAATTAGTAAGGAGAGGGAAAATGGTCACTAGTGTTACAGATCTAGATGCAAATAAAAAATTAGTGAGGAGGTAATTGCATCAATCAGAAATTGCAGAAATCAGAAATGTGCCATTATATGACATGAACAATATGTTTCTTCTAACACTTTGGTACCCCAGGTTATTATCATCTCTCTACGAGGATGAAGATTGAATTCATGTTCATTTTTGTAATTTCTTTTCCAAATTACAGAATCTCTCTGCTTCTTACTGTACTTCCTCTTTCTACCCCCTTCCCCCATTTTCCACATGCCTTCTTCTGAAACTTTCATTATCTGTTTTGGGCAGATTTATCAAGTTCATTAATTTAGGCTATGTTTACATGATCAATATTTTGCTTCTTGCTTGCCGGAGAAAAATGTGCCAAAAAGAACTACATTTGTAAGTTGCACTTTCCTGACAAAGAGATTGCACTGCAGTACTTGTATGAGGTGAATTGAAAAATATTATTTCTTTTGATTATCATTTTTACAATGCAAATACTTGTAATAAAAAATAATATAAAGTGAGCAGTGTTGTAATTGAAATTGATATATTTGAAAATGTAGAAAAAACATCCAGAAATATTTAATAAATTTCAATTGGTATTCTATTGTTTAACAGTGTGATTAATCGTAATTAATTTTTTTATGATGGCTGCCACTTCCTGCAGCTCCCATTGGCTGGGAACGGTGAACCACGGCCCCTGGGAGCTGTGGGTGGCCGTGCAAATATAAACAAACTGGCAGCCCAGCAGAGGATTACTCTGATGGGCTGTATGTGGCCCGCGGGCTGCAGTTTGCCCACCACTAATCTATGGGTTTATTCCTATTGATGAGGCACTAGCAATTAAATGCAGCTAAACATGTTCTCCCATATATTTCATGCAGCTGAACAGTAACTAAACACATTTCTGTTTTAGTTTTTTTTTTTTTACTTTTTCTCTTCCAGTTTGATTTTAGAAATACAAAATAAAATTTTCAATAGGAATTAACATTTTGTTTCATACAGCACTCAACATTGATTTGTGTCTGCTTATTGTTTGTGTATCATTCTTCCTTCCCGCCTCAATCCCCATGATTTCCTTGACACAAGTTCTTGTTTTGTATCCTTTATGCATGTCAGCTCTACAGGGACAGCTACTTCTTATTTAGGAATGGGAAATGGGTTTGGCAAAACTGCATTTCTTTCGCTGGTGTAATTTTTTTATGCTAGCATTGGAAGAGAGAGGAAAAAATAACCTGTAGACTAAAAAAAGCTGCAGTAATGTTATGTATTACACTACAATGACTGCATTAAAACCACTGACAGGTACTGTAAATAAAGTCTTTTATTTTTTTTTTACTTATTGATTGTAACTCTTAGCAACCTTTACATTGTCCGGGTAGAACTGGTTGAAAATAATATATGATAAATCTATAGCTCAGTATTTTCAATTTTTAAAAAAGTAAGGACCAGCCAACCTTATTATCAAAGACAAAGCATTGCTATACATGTGTTGCTTTGATTTGCTAAGCACTAATTGATGTGTTCCCCGTAGTATTGAAGTGTTAACAATAGCTGCAAAGGAGAAGACAAAAACTTTCTTCTTTTCACAACAGGAATGTGTTCTTTTACAGCCCTCTTATCTGTTCTTTATTACACATTTCTTCTGAATACAATGGACCCAATTTTGCTCCCACCGAAATAAATTGGAATTTTTGCCTTTAATGTCGATAGGATCAGAATCAGTCCAGTGGGCCACATTCATCTCTGAGACTGAAAATTAGCCTGTCTTCAGACAGGAAACAACATGCAGTGCCAACTCAAAGGTCTGCTTGTATTCAGAGGAGGAATTCCATTCCTGCAGGCTCAGGTGTGATACCCCAGCTCTCGCCCTCCCCCCCCCCAGTTCATGCACTCCTGGAAAAGAGGGCTATTGGCCATTTACTATGATCAGCACTTCCAGGGGGCTGAAAAGTACTTTCTTACAATGTGGAAAAATTAGTGGGAACCAGTATCTAACATAGTAAGTAAATTCAGGTGTCCATCACTGCACCTGCCTCCTGGCCCACTTGATCGTAGATCCTGGACTAGGCTGAACAGGTTACTCTGATTCATCCACAGTTATTGCAACTGTGCACTGAATTGGCCTGGTTTTCTCTCCATACTGTGACTGTGGGCTAGTGTTGCAGACAATAACTCATGTGCTGGAAGAGTGCCCCCGTGACATCTGGAGGGTGGTTTACAATGCCTAGCCTCCCTGGATATAGAGTTGCCTCCTGGTTATGGAACCTGGATATGGAGCTCAGATGTCTGCATACAAGAAGATCTGTTAGACTTTGATGCAGTTACAGCATGGCCTAAAGATTAGAGGTGGGTTGAACCAGATCATGATAGCCTTTCCCTCTGGATTTGGGGAAAATTTGAAACTGGATCCTGATCTAGATTTGAAGTTCATGGCTCAATCCCATCTTTAACAATCACACATCAAAATGACACAGTGGACAAAATGGAAAATAACACATTCCATTTACTATATATTTGAATTTTATCATATCCTGTGTATAGATTCCCATATCACTGAGAGAATAGTGGTGTTACGTTCTACTACATCACATCTTCAAGATTCTAATATCAAAGAACTAGTAATAGTCTTTGAATCCAGTAATCACTTCTTTAGAATATGGGAAATAACAGTTTTCCCTGGAACAAGTACAGATCCAGAGTGTGTTGCTTCCTGTCTTAAATCCAGAATATGTTTATATTAACATCGGTCAGTATGCCTGTGCAGGTTACTAACCATCAAAACTACAAGCACTGGCCTGAGTATGTTGCAACAGTTCTGCGACTCTCCTGAATCACAGAACTGTTGCACAAGATAAATGCATACAGTGCTTGTAGACAGAAAACAAGATATAGAACAGATTGCAGCTCCAATTAGTCAGTCTAAAGCCTTATTTGTGGAATGTTAGACTTTAAGGGTTATTCTGTTTCACACAAGAAACAAAGCCACAATGACCTTGAACTAGAAGGACTCCAGCTATGTCTACAAAGATGTTAAATTCTTATTTCTATAGACCTGATGATAGAAGTAAAGGAGAAATAAGCTGTAGAGCTCAGTATCTGTGCAAAAACTGTCACATAGTATAGAGAAATGTGCTCCATGCTCAGCAAACCTCTACATTCACACTATACTGAGCCCTGACAAATAGCAAGAAATGTCAGGATGCCAGGAGGTGGTGATAGGGCATAGTAGTGCTTACATGCAATCCAGTGAATGCACACTAGGTACATAGCAGTCATTTGTAAGTTTTCACTCACTGCTAAACCAGCCAGAATTAGTGGCTTAAGAGTTGCATTTAAAAGAAATTAGTAGCAAGGGTAGATATAATGCCCAGCCATTGATGCAGAAATATGTCCAACGATTCTATGAAATCACTGAACCAGAGTCTGCTTTTAAACCTGTGTAAATCTGAGGTGACTTCATTGATTTCAGTGATATTACCCTGGATTTACACAGGTGAAACAGAGGCAAATTCTCCCCCCGTATAACTTACAGCTGTTCTGTGCCTAGCTGCCTCTGCTGAATACAGTATTTTGGCCAGCCCAATAATTTGCAGTGCCTGATTGTGTAACTAGAGTGGCTCAGTGGTGCCAGTTCAGAGCCCTCATCCTCACTCTGTAAGATTAAATCTATAACGAAACAAAACAACAAAACCCCATTCCCTTCCTATGTATAGCAATTCTGCACCAAATATCCACCCACCCTTTATAAAAACTGTGCACCATTTTCTTGTGGACATAATGTGTAACACGATTGCAACAAGTAACTGAGTAGGTACTTGTATCTATTGATGCAGCACAAAGTATAGTCTTTTATAGAATGGACAAAAGATGGTTATGGACAAAAGAATGGCAACTCTGCTGCTCATACATATTTCAATTCCATATAATCAGGCATGCATGTCAGTCAAATCCTGCCCAGAGGCCAGTATGCTAACCCGTATGTTAGAGTTTGTTGTTGTTGTTAAATACTAGACAGTCAATATACCCATTTGGCTGCATAAAAATCCTGTAAAATGAAGACAAGTAAGTGTAAGCCAAATTTTAACGAGGAGAGCTTTTTAAGTGCAAAAGCCCAAGTGTACATAGAAGTGATGTTAAGCGTAGTGATCTCCATTAGAACAACAGCCCATGCTAACTCCCACAAGCATTCACATTATGGTAGCTGCAAGATGCGGATGTAAAGGTGGTGAAATGACAATTACAAATCTTTAAAGGAGGCGTTTGAATGAATTCTCTCTCTTTTTTTGACTTCCTAGGTTTTGCCCATATATTAAAAGAATATACGACAACTGTGAAAAGTTCACAGATTAAGTTATTTAGGATGCTTATTTTTCTCCAGTATATAGAATCTTGAAATAACCATAATTACTAGATATAAATATCTAAATGTATAAAAAAAAATGAAATATTAAAAAGAATTAGTCTTTTTACATGTGGAAAGTTTTTGGTTTCAGTTTAGGGGACTGGCCTGGCTCTTTTTCTAATTTTAACTAAATTTGTTATTCCTAGTATCAACAAAAAGATTGTCTAGCATAACACATGAGGGAGGCTTTCAGGGATAATGGATGCACACATGCATTTCTTGGAGTGCCTCTGTTGCATGCACTTTTGAAAATAACCCTAGTACATGAATCCTGAAGTCAAAGAGCTCACAGTGCATTAGAAACCATGTCTTACTCTCCCTGAGACTTAAAATGAAAAATACTTTAGAAAACAAACAAATAAAAAAGTTATTGGCTCTTAAATGTCAGCAGAAGATTCATATTGACAGCACTGTGCTGTTTGCAACAGCCAGATCATTAACAACAAATAAAGTCTATTTCAGGACAACAGTAACCAAATTGGCAAGGTGATTTCATAGATTGTCAATTCACCTGCTGTACTAAAATTAATATTGTAGAGGAGAGGTGTTCGTCACACAATTACATAAAGTTTGTTGGTATTTTGAGCATCTCTCAGAGATCTCCAGAGGATTTGTATGGAAGACTTCCTGTACTTACACAAAATAGTAAGTTAGTATGTTGGCAGCGAAAAAAAAAAAAAGTTACCACTATATTTTCTTCATTGTTTATAGATATGACAAATACAGCTCTAGAAATGTGTTATTAAAGTGTTTATTTTGGTCCTTAAACTACATCAACTAATCACTTTGTAATTAGGTGGACAAGAACTCTTAAAGGAAAAGGGGAGAAAGGCAAGTTTAGCAAGTCTAGAAAAAAATAATAATGATGGAATGAACACACCCACCCATCCACCCCTTATCTTATAATTACAAATCCATCAGTAATACCCAGGATTATTCTTTGTGGATGACATTTTGTCAGTGACAGAGCAGGAGGTTACAATAATTATAAGTAGAAAATAATACCTAATTATGTGTGGGAAGGCAGATAGGATTTACTGGAAATGTGAAAACAGTTCTGGAACTCATAATTGAAAATGGCAAAGTTATTTTTGTTTTGTTTTGTTTTTCCTTTGTTATTAATGCCAAGGATGATGCATTGTGTTGTTAGGACATAAATCAATATATTTTAGAAAGCTACAAAGAAACTAGAGATATAAGATCTCTGAATAAAGCCTATTCCTCCTTAAGGCCCTGATGCTGTAAACACTAATGTGTGTTTGCTTGATGTCACTAAAATCAATGGGACTATTCAGGGTAACTGACTATTTTAGAATGCAAACCAAATTTAGCACTGATAGGAAAATAGACTTACAGTACTATATGTAGAGCAGGTGCCTCAAATAAACCAGTTCCGTACTACGAAGTTGTCTTTACTGTGACTTCTCACATTACAATTAGATTCTGAGATACTTACATGGAATAGTTCTTTACACTGTGAGTAGCCCCATTGGAATCACTATATGTAAAAGTATCAGAATATAGCCCTTAAACTGTACACACCATGGGATGTATATATTAATACTGTAAATAGTGCCAACTCCACCTGCTTCTAAAAAGTATGTGGATTAATAATTGTGTTCTTGTGTGATTCAAGTGGTGTCTGGAAGTTGCCTTTCTTAAACACACTTTGATCCAAGTTTATTAGGACATGAAAGAAAAAGACATTTTAGAATATTATGCAATGAGAAAAGTTAAAAATTAGTTTAAAAATATTCCTCAATTTGCCAACAAGAACTCTTTACTCATGTGTACAATCTCCTAAATATTACTGAGTCATAAAAATCAGTGGAATTGTTGCCTGCAAATTAGCTGTTAAAGAAGTGTGATATTTGGTTGAGATAATTCTGATGGATATCTGGACTTTGTTGACCTGAATCTACCTGTAGTCTATGTAATCACAACAGGCCTTAAAACTCAACTTAGTTACAACCTGATTTCTTCAAACAATAACATGTGCACAGCATTTCAATTTAATTTAACTATATGGAAATTTTGAAGAGTCTGTGTTATTCTATCATTAAGATCGTTTGGGACAACTAAAAGACTTACACAGATGCTAAATTTATTACAGAGCCCAGTTCTTAATTAATTTTAGCTCATAACGAATTAACACATTTACTTGTAAATTCTCTGCAAATTAATTCTTACTCAAAATTAAGTGCAATAACTTTGGAGAAGAGAGACTATATTTTTCATACATATCAGAGATTGAATTCCTGTGCAAAATGGAACTCAGCCCTAACCTATGGAACCGTGACTGGCACCTCTGTAATATACAGCGAAGCTCAGTAACTATTGGGTGATTATTGATTACAGACATTTTATTTGGCGTGCTATGACTTGGATTGGGATGGGAAAGGTACGATAAAGGATTATCTAAGATAAGATAATGTAACTGTTGTAGTACTAGTAAGAAATTCCCTTGTAATGTGCCAGGCTGACCATGTAATTCAGTAATACATTTTTCTTTCAATTTATGCAAGTCTTAGATGTACCCTTTTCTTACTTCTTTCTCACCTCCACTTGTAGTATATATTACTACCTTATTTTTCAAGACACTTCCACTGTACACTGCTCTGTTACTCCTATTTGCCTAAAGGAGAAAAGCAGCTGGGAAGGGGAGAAGGCAGACTCTTTTATTTCAAACAAAGTAGTAGAAAATACTTTTTTTTTATTTGTATGTATTATGGGCTCCTTTAGGATAGAAAAGGAATTTTGGTAAGAGCCCATCCTTGCTGTGAGATTTTTATAGTGCAAAGCTCTTTGGGTGGTCAAAGCAAATGTTTGTTTTATCATGTTTTACCACAGTGATGTCTGTCTAATCCTCTGGTCTTAGAATTGGGTTTAATGAGATCTTAACATCACAGAAGCAAGAGGCTACTTATACATAATATATTCTTATATACTCTCCCATTCTATGTGTATATTCAAAATATAGAGATTCCTACACTAAGTATATTACCTATACACCCACTAATAAATATATATAATATATATATGGTGTAGGTATCTATATATGGGTCTGTTTTTTTCAGAGGTGCTTTGCACCCAGTTCCCACTGATTTCATATCCATCTACACTTTCATACATACACTTTCGTATAAAGAAAAGTAGGATATATGCATAGATTGCACTTTGAAGCATGTAAACAATGCACTACCCTCTCATAATTCATGTTACCCATCCCTAAAATGTTAATGGATTTGATATTTCATCTGTGAATTACAAACTCTTCCTATTAGGGAGGAGTTTACATCCATCAAACTCTTACTGCTGCTCAGTTATTGATACTGATGTGGTTCCACAGCTAAAGCACCGAAGGGGGGAATGGCAAAGAAATTTTTGACAAGAGCTGACTGAAAACCTTGTTAGATTCATATATAGAAACAAATAAAGGCCAGACAGGTTTGAATTACAGGCCCCTAATTCCATATCTGGAACTTGCTGACTGTGTCCAAATCCCTTGAGATTCATTCTCTCTCTCTCATTCTGTTTAAGATGTCACTTTAACCTGACATCTCAACTGAAACTCATCATCCTGGAATCTCAGCTGTCTGTTAATATATGTACTATCCAAAGGTTTTATTAGCTAGGAACAACATTTTTTTCCCCTCCAGTAAAGTGCAAAAGAAAGGTGGTTTCATAAAATTTTATATAAAATCATTACTATCTTTTCCTTAACATAAAACAGTCATTAAATATCGATTGAGTACAGATCACAGTCTACTGGTTGAACAGTCAGGAAAAGAGTAAGAGCTTGAGTAAGGCTGAGGGTTTTCTACCAGGGAAGCAGAGCTGTTCCTTCACATAAAAATACCTTTCAGAATCACATACAAATTTGTGTTATGCTGCATCACATCTCATGGAGAAACAGCACTGTTTCTGAATTAGCACTGTGTCTCTTCCATTGACTATATATAGAGATTGTATGGGATGTATTTGTATAGTAAACATGCAAATACTGGTGTACAGAGTGTGCATGGTTAAATGAGGAAGGTCTATTGTGTTGTATTGCTGGAAAACTATGCTATTAGCGACACAAAATATTGCTAATGTTGGAATGTATTAGGTCAATCAAGTGAAAAAGGCAGATAGTACAGAGTGGTTTGAATGCTCCCAGTAAAGAGATAACTGAGTCCAATGGAACTCAGCCAATATATCTGTGTGCACACACGCATATAAATGTTACATATAAAAAAACGTTTAGGTTGCAAAATGAAGCACTCAAAAATAAGCAAATGTTAAAACTAAGCTAGTCTGTACAAGCGTAATTCTATCCCATTGTGTATGTGCATACAGTATTACATACACACACACACAAACTATGACACAAATATAAAGAAAATTATATTTTATGACTGCAGTGGACAGTAAACCCAAACATATCAGCCAGTAGAAATGTTATACTCAAGTACTTATCAGTATTAATGACTGGCAATCATTTTATTATGGGTATAATCACTAATGTATTATTTAGCACAGCTATATGAATGCAAGTATCCATATGAATGTTATTGCAGTACTGGGAGAAAAGCAAGGCACTGAAATCTATTGGAATCTGATCATGTTATCAAGTACTGTTATTTCTTTTCATTAACACATGCTAAATACACAAGGTCAGTTAACTATATATAGTTAAGAATAGTCATTGTGTATCAAGTGTATCATTAATATATCAGTGCAAAATGTGTGACCCACTGCAGCCAAACAATATGATGGAAAGCTTCTGCAATGATACTTTGGTTTTGTAATAAAAAAGAAAACAGAAACAGAAATATTTTTTAACTTGCTCATGGCACTTCAAATCATGCCCCACTACATGTTGTCTATAAGTCTCTTCAAATCTACAGAAATGATAGGATAGATAAGATTCTTATTGCGCTGATGCATGCGTAGTGAGACTGTTGTCCTAATTTGTTGCAGTGGATTCAAATAGTGTGAGTACTAAAGTAATCATAGTATTCCAAAAACTGAAGAAGGTTATGGTTTGCAATCTATGCAAATTGTTTTTTAATAATTTAGTTCACTTATAATCTAGTCCATACAAGACAGACCTTTGCTTGATTTTCCTTTTTAAATCTAAAGCTTTAATACTTCCTGTTCACTTAAGCACAACAGTAGTATTAAAAGGAAAGTAATGGGCTTTTTCTCTCTATGAAATGTTTATGAAGTATTTGTTTATCACAATGTACTGGCTTGTTAATTGGTTAGTTACTTGCTTAAGCAAGCAAATAACATAGGAAGGATTGTGCCATTACTCTGAAACTAAACGAAGTGGCAGTAAATGCACTATCCATTTTTGCTAATAGTATTTCCCTGTGGCTCCAGTGAATGGGCAATCTGGAACCTAAGAGACAAAGAAAAACCTGTGTGACAGATCTAAAGGCCAGGGCTTCGCTAAAACACAACCCACTCTTTCGCAGACTACAACAGTTGAAATCAGCATGGGCTTCATGATTTCAGTGTTCCTGTAGTTCCCGCTTTAGTCCATTTTTCTATACTCCATTTAAGACAGAATCCCCCTCTTTCCGGTAGCCATATAAATTGTGAGGTGTTGCCTTGGAAACACAGCTGTACATGCAGCTGTTGCAACTGTGCTTGTTACCTTTCCTTTATCAGAAAAGGTTTTCATAGTTTTTCCATATTTGTCCAATGTTTTTTGATACTGTAACTATTTGTGGCAATATCACAAATTGCTATAGCTGGAGGCAAGAAAGCCTAAACCTAACGAAGTATAGAATATAGGGCTACCATATGTCCGGATTTCCCCGGACATGTCCGGCTTTTCGGTCTATAAATAGCTGGGGGGGATTTTTAAAAATCTAAAAATGTCCGGGATTTCCCCCCGGTCAGCTATTTATAGACAGAAAAGCGGCGGCCAAGCGCCGCTGGGCACCCAAAGCCCCTTCCCGGCTCCCCCCATCCCCTGCAGCCTTACCACGCAGTCCGGCCCTGCAGCTGTCTTCCCCCTCCTCCACTCCCCTGAACACTCCGCCCACCTGCTCCTCCCCCTGCCCTGCTTCCTGCGAATCAGATCTTCGCGGGAAGTCTGAAAAGAAGCAGGGGCAAGCGGGAGGCAGCAGCAGGTAAGCTGGGGCAGGGGGGTGTGAGGAGGAGAGCTCCAGGGAAGCGCGGCTCCGGCTGCGCGGCTCCCTCCGCCCGGGCCGAGTGGCGCCCAGTGGCCCCAGAGGCCCCGGCCTGGCTTGGGCCCCAGGGCGGCGGCCCTGGTTCTGGCTGAGCACGCCAATCCGGCACTGGCCGAGCACCCCCAGCCTGGCCCCGCTCGGGCCCCAGCAGCGCCAGCCCAGCACTGGCCAAGCACCCCCGGCTCCGGCCCGGCTCAGGCCCCAGCCCCGGCCAAGCGCATCGGCCTAGCCCCGGCCGAGCACCTCCAGTCCGGCCCCAAGCCCTGCAATCCTGGCCAAAGCGCAGCCTGATTCCTGGGCTCTTTAAAGCCGGCCCTGGTCAGGGGACAGGGATGGGGGGTTGGATGGGTCATGAGTTTGGGGGGG
>NC_048306.1:33822481-33872099 GCF_013100865.1 Trachemys scripta elegans
GGGGGCAGGGCTAGAGTGGGGCTCCTCCCCCCCAGTGTCCTCTTTTTTGCTTGTGGAAATATGGTAACCCTAATAGAATACCAACCTGGCTGTGGGGTCCTCTTCCAGCCCCCAAAATACCACCACTACCTATTTGAGCAAAATTCTAGTAGTACAGTTTTCTGCAAAATTAGGCCCATATCATCCTCTCCCTTGGAAAAGCCTGTGGGATGGGGTAGTGGTGGAGGAAATCTCTGCAAGAAGTATCCATTATAGATCCCTGACACCTTCCTCCCAGCAGCTGGGGTTTGCCTTGCAGGGGGAAAGGCCATAGGGTGTAGCCTCAAATGTGGCAATTACCCTGGTATCTGTGAAAAACCAAGGCACCAGCATGGAGACCACGTGTCTTTGCATTAGCTCAGGCCCGTGTTCTCCCTGCTAGCACAGGGAGACACTGGAAACATTCTACCTGGCCACAGCTGCTCCATGGACACTTAATTCATGGTAAAGATATTATCTTTTGTCACCTAATTTCTGTAGTGTAGAAGAAGGACAGTGTGTATCCCTCCAGCCCTGCTCCAACACTATAATCTTGCCTCAGACCACTCATGTTGCACCTCCTGCTCCAGCACAGATGCAATACTACACTCAAAGGCCTCTGCAGGGCCTGAGGAAAATGGGGATAGTGTGATGGGGATGGACAAACCCCTGCCAGTTCAGATCTCAGGAAATCTTCAAATGGGAGAGGGATTGTCTCCTTTTTAGGCAGCTATAGGTGGCGTGATCTGACCGTTAGCAGTTATTTGAGTATTTCTGAGTTGTTAAGTTAGGTAAAGAAATAGCAGTGGTGGTTTGTGTGTGTGTTTGCTTTTTTTAGTCAAGGCTTCTAATTGCTATCATATTTTCATTCCATATACCTGTCAACTGCCCCAGTTTGGCTGGTGTAGCTCTGCTTTTATATTGTCTTCTGCTAGTAAAGCAGTATAAAGAATAGCGTAATGGTTTATTTGTTGCATGTTGCTCCCCTATCGGCATGCTGACTGCTGAGCTCGTCAGTTTCCTCTGCATATGACATAAGCTGTAACAGGTGCAGAGAAGGATAGGCAGACACAAACTTTTAACTTGTATAACAGACGCAAATAGAGGCAGGAAGCACAGTAGTAACAAGAAATGCTGGCATCTGCAATGTGATGTTCTAAACATTTCTTTCTTCCTTCCTTGTGTATTTCTCGCCACCCCACTTCCAAACACCGTCTAGTCAATTGTAATGTGTGAGTCAATGTGCATTTATAGAAATGGTGAATTTTATTTAATTTGGAAATAAAAGTTTTATGACTCTCCATCGAGCTGAAAACTTGAGTCAAGTCAGTAATTATAATCACAATATTAATTGTTTTTGGTGATCAATCTGAAGGTTAACTGGATTCACACTGAAGGAATGGGAAAGGTGACATTGCAGTGCTTACAGTTGCTCATTATAGTACAAACAGAGCATGTCATTGGGCACATATTTTTTAAATAAATCTTTTTCATTTCAATTTTTCCCAAATGTGACCCTTTCCTATTTAAAAGATTTAGGCCCTGTATAAGGGGGGGGGGGTTTATGTGTTTGCAAGCAGTTTATTAGGATATCTGTTAACACATTTTCTCAGCTCAAATGCAAAAGATACTGTTTACTAGTATACCTGGGACCTTTTAACTACGTCACTGCTGCGCACCTCTTCAGCCTCTGTGTGGCGTGCTCTGAAGTTCTGGGAAGCTACTGCATGGTAACATTCCAGCTACATAGGCCAGTGAAGTAAGTGTGATTTGTTCTACATACCAAGTATATTAAGCAGCAGTTAAAGAATGGACGCGTACTCTAACATATAGTCTAAATGTCAGTGAAACCCTTAAAAAGCTTTAAAAGGGCATTTTTCACCCAAAAAGATTGCAGATAATAAATTATTTGTTTATACAATGAAAAATTAACACCATATTACCTGCCTGCTCTGTTTTGTCTTCTCAAGGGCTAATACTGCTGCAAAGATTTTGCATAGGATTATTGGATTAACTCCCAATATTATTAAGCGCAAAGATACATGGCAAGAAATTAGACATATAGCACCAGTTTCACATCTCATAACACAGTGCATCTTCGGATAGGTCTGCAGAGCAGAAGCTGTGCATGGGCTAGCCTACTTGAGCCATCTTGAATCCAGCTAGTGTGGATGACAATAGCAGTGGAAACAGTGCATCACAGGCTTCAGTTTGGGTAGAACAAGCCTGGCACAGGGCCTGGGTATGTATTTGGCTTGCTAGCCTGCTCTGAAGCCCACACTGTGCTGTCTTTACTGGTACTGTTACCTTTTCTAGCTGGATTCATGCCAGCTTGGGTAGGCCCAGCCTGGGCACAGCTTTGGCCATACAGACTCTTAGGGAGTGAGGATTGTCAGCGGTGTCTTTGGACTCCCTGCTTTGTTCTGGCCCAGTTGCTGGCATCATGGGGCCCTTATGGCAGTCAGGCCACAGGGGATCACCTGCCCTGCCTCCTGTTCCTCAGTCGTGGCCTCTCCACCAGAAACCAGGAAGGGGTGGCTGTTACACCCAAGTACCTTCCTACATAGAGGAGCTGGGATCCACTGGGTTTAGGGTCCTTTTGTGTAGGAGAGTAACACAAGGTGGCTGGAACAAAGTCCAGGATCAGGGCCATGATTTACATCAGAGTGGATTATAGCATGTATCACTAAAGCAGTAATTGCATTATACATAGAGTTTATGTTGAAATATTAGAATAAACTTAATATAAAGGGTGCCCTATGGATGCCTAAAAGTAGTTTCGACTTTGTGTACTGTTTATTTAAGGTAGTTATAGTGGTTGCCATTAAAAAGTCAGCATTTAACAAGGGATACCACATCATAGTGTCTAAGATATTGCCGTTATTACCTATTCTTACTATAGGAGAAACCTGTTATATCTCAGATACAGTCTTAGCTGTGAAGTGTAGATATTGAGCTCCAAAGTTCAAATAGTTTCAGATACAGAATTCTTATAGAGATGGACATCAACTATAAAGCTCAGCTCTAAATGGTTCAGGACCATTTCTAGTTTAAGGATCTGTAGACTTTTTAGAGTTTTTTTTTAGGATGAACCATTGGTACTTGATGGGAGGGAGCTATCAAAAGCACTGCACAAGCAGATTCCTCTCGTGGGAGGATGCCACTTGATGCTCCAGATAAATTAGACCTGGGCTCTTGGGGCTTAACATATCTGAGCCTTGCACAGTTTTTCACTGAGCTGAAAGGGCTCTTGGGATGGAAAAAGCAATTTTCAATTGCAGAACACTGTTCTTCACTAATGTGTAATAATATGAGCCTGAATAAAGCTGGCAAAATGCCCCAAATATGCTAGATTCATACTGGATGGAAACATTTTCACAGCACTCTGCTAAAGGCTGTTAACACCATGAAAAGAATCCTGTGAGACTTCCCAGAAGTCAAGATGGCTGCACTTTGTACATTTCTGCACCAATTTTAAATAAGAGACACCAATGACTTACTTCAAAAACAGTCCCCACCCCCATCTTGAAGCTGAAGAAGTATACAACTCGTAAAATAAAACATTTTCTGCTTACTGAATCCATTTGAATCTCTTGGATTTTTAAACCTTTTTTCAATCATAGCTGCTGTTGCAAATCAACAGTTATTTGCTGTGTGGGGAGAAGCAATGAAGTTTGCTGGAAAGAGAAAAAGATGAATGGGATAAAAAAAACCCAGAAAAGATACAAATTGGGACTGTTTCACTCACAGTCCTTTCTGAAAAGATCTCCATAAATAAACCAACTTACATTATTTCCCTGTGAGAGAGATGAATGCTGCACTTGCTAAAAATGACTACATCTTGCTCCATCCACTTTATATTTCACCAGTAGACTTTCTTCCCTATCGTATTTCAGCTGTCGAACTCCGGAGTAGAAAAGCTAGCAGTTTTACAGATGATGTTCTGCTTTGCCAATCTTGACTGCAATTGCTTCTGACATCCCATGTTTGCCTATCTCTGAGATTCTCACAGATTAATTTCCAACTTGGCACTGAGGACCCACATCAGGCTATTAAATGTACAAGGACGCAGTGAGCAAATGCCTGTCAGCAACCTGAAGCCACTTTGGGTCTTGAGAGCCTTTAGAGACTTTGTGAAGTGACAAGTGCAGATAGGGAGATACCTCACTTAGCTAGTCCTGAGGGCAAAGTCTGGGTACTATTACTGTATCCTTACAAACTGGAAGGGGATTTATGAATGTTTCTTACCAATGCATAGTCTTTGCTCTTTCGGTGTACAATATTCTTTTCCTCTCTGAAAAGCTGTTTCATCAGAAAGAATAATAAATACCACTCATTCTGCATGAAAATAGCTACAGGAGCACTAGTGGATACTACAAGTAATATTTTCTTTTGCAGTTTACACTGATGACAAAATTGTAGCTAGTATCAAGCAGAAAGCACGTTATAACTACATCCTATAGACATAGAGATGTCATACAATGTAAAAGTTATATAATATCGACCCAGTGCTCTGCCTTGCACCTAATATTTTAGAAAAGTTATTGATAAAGTGGTGAAAATCTAAATCCAATTTCTGGGACTGTTGTATGTCGGGTTTTAGATCTGGGTATAGTACAGAGACAGTCTTGATTTTGCTGATTGATGCGTCCATCAAGGTCAGACATCCATGCTGGTATTGTAAGATCAAAAAGCAGCCTTCAATAATATGGAACATAGGATATTGCTGACTCACCTGCAGAACCTGGCAATGTTGGATGAATGTTGCTTTAAGGTAGCACTAATCATCTTTTCAGAGAGGTGTCATGGGATATGGTTCTCTTCCATAAGGGTTTGCTGCATTTGCAATATCCAGCAGGTAAACATTAAGTTTAAGGTCTGATGTCTCTCAACCCTTCAGAATTAGAAATGGGAGATTTATGCCACAAGAAAAGAGAGATTCCTACCTACCTGGTGCAACACACAGTATTTGCTTATTGCTACAAAAGATTCAGAGATGTTGGACTTGAAATTCATGACAGTGACAGCATTGGGAAGCTGGTAGAGAAGGAGCCCTTGTTATTACAAGTACCATGGTGTAGTGACCTGCTCTTAAAATCACTGTACACTTTATCTGGCAAATAAGGACATTGTTTTATTTTGTAAAGGTGTCTGCTTCTGCTACCAAACATCAGCAACCTTGCCACAATAGTGTAGAGGCTAGATTTTGATGGAAAATATGAAAGATCCTCTGTAACTTTTTCATTAGCTTTCCAATATTAACAAAGTTCATTAATAATTTACAGACCCATTCTGTCTCCACAAAGCAATTTTAGTGGCACTGCAAATGCATTCTTGCATCCCCTTCTTTGAAAGGAATCCTGTACAGTACTTGTCTGTTGTCCCAGCTAAAGAGAAAATCAGTTAAAAACTCCTTTCTTACGAAAGGTAGATAGTTTACGAAAACTCCAAATCTTGGTTGGGAGTGTGACATTTATCATGTGCTTAACTGTTTTGACAAGTTGTGCTGAAGGCTGAGAGCAATAATACCTATGTGTTGTACCTTGTTGACCACAGTTCTCAGGTGCTGGCAGTAAAACCAACTCCGCCATTTAGTTGTGTGAAAAGCTGACAGCCTATTGCTGGGAGGCACAAAGCTAATTTGGCTGGTCTGACAGGAGTAACATACAAGAATTTGGCAAATCTATTCTGCCTTTCAAACACATAGCTAACAATATTAGTGAAATATTTCGTTTTATTTAAGAATTACCAAAACCTCTGGCATCCATCACAAAAGTGCTAACAGGATGCTTTCTTTATGTGCCTACACAATCTTACAGAAGGAGAGTATGAATTGTGCAGAATAATGCCAGTACCATTAGTTCCCACGCCTAGAGAAACATAACTGTATATTGACTAGAAACATGTGTTTGGTGGACAGACAAGCTGGACATAAAATATCCTGTGCTGACAAATTACAAATAAGTTATTGAGTGAGGTAAGGCACCAGACTTCCAAACAGTCCAGATCTGATTTTGGTTGGTACCCAAAGGTATTGCAGGCATACAGTCCCTGTCACTGGGTGTACTCAGCTTTTGCAGCTCCCTTCCACAGTCCTATTGCACCCCGCCTCAAGAAGCACAACCTGAGAGGAAAAGAGCAGTGCAGATGAGTCCTCCAGGTTTGCTTAGAGAGGATTCTCTGGAGTGGCCATTTTGGAAACCAGATATCCTGGTCCTCCAAGGGTTAGAGAGGTTAGCAATGACCAGTCAGAGCCTTGCTAGGCCAGATAAAAGGAACTGCCTGGCCTTAGCAGGTCAGTCCCTGGCTGGGACCAGCAGGGCAAGGCAAGGTCTCCTCTCTGGTCACTGGGGCTGTATGTGACATTGCTGGCTTTGCATGGAGAGAGAGGACCTAAGAACCTGAGCTGATGGTGAAGCTAAAAGTGCCAGATGGGGAGAGGCCCAGGGAAAAAAGCAGTAATGAAATAATTTAAGCCATATGTCGCTGCTGTTTATAGGGTCCCTGGGTTGGCACCCGGCGTAGTGTTCAGGCCCGAGTTCCCCCACTGGCCACGGGTAAAGAGGAGTAAAGAAGGGGATGGAGCTTATTTGGGAACAAAGGGCTGAATTTAAAGGCCCAGAGCTGGGGCTGAAAATCCTAGGTAAGGCAAATAGACTGCTTATTGATTGGACCTTTAATACCCCAGATGGGGTTCATTTGGACTTTGTGACTTGGCTGGAGGGCCAAGACATTGAAGACTTACCAAGCTTGGCTGGAAGCCTGCAGGAAGCGTGAGGGGTGAGAGAAGGACTGCAAGGAGGCACTCAAGAGATGAGTGGCACTGTAGTAGGAAGATCTGTCAGTGAAACTGAGTCCAGTGCTGTAAAATTACAATGGGTTGCATGCCGGAGAAGGGTAGGCACAGCATTCAGCGATACCTACTGGCAATGCATGGGGTTACTATCATAATTAGGGAGTGTAGCCGGTAGACCCTGTTCTTCAATTCAAGCTTTTCAAATGCAAGAACAGTGGTTAATAATGTTTTTCCCAGTAATTTGATTACCATCTCTGATGCATTACAGATATGACTGGAGGATGCAGAAACCTCTTCCCCCTTTTTTTAAGCCCAGATGATTCCAGACAGTTGGCTAGTTCATATGAATCGAAAGGTACAGGAGACGTTCTGTGCCGCTGGGTCTTGTAACTGGTCTTAAAAATAGGAAGAGGTGGGTCTTCTGCCCCAAATTGGTTGTGAGAGACTGTATATCTTTTATCAGAATACCATGACAAGATTATGGTGAGTTTCATAGAGAGCATATTGCCCTTGTGCTCCGTGATGTGCACTGCTGGTGATTTCCACATAAACTTTAAGGTGGTTGTTTTTGACCTATAAAGCCCCTAACGGGTTGGATCCTGGTTACCTGAAAACCACCTTGCTCCTTGTGTGATGTTGTGACAGTTACAAACCTGTTTGATGTCTGAAAAAGATCTGAAGAGAATAGTTCTGGAATTTGCTTCACCATTGGTCCTTCAAAGGCTGGACTTTTCCATCTTTAGGACACACTGCAAGACTTAGCTCCTCCCACCATTTATTTCTGAAAGAGTGAGGCTTGATGATGGGCTGGAGTTTGTTTTGCAATTGAAAAAGTGTATAAAGGCTCTTCTTTTCCAATGTCTATGAAGTGGTTTGCATAAAACCTATTTATTGTGTGTAACATGCCTAGAGATTTTGAGATGCAAAATATGTGTGTGTGTGTGTGTGTATCTACATCTAGATACACAAACAAACAAATGACAGCCAAGAATGAGCTTACATTGGCTAGCCACGGCATGGAGGTGAAAGGGTGAGTCTTTAGGGTCATTGAACATTGTAAGAGGGTCCATTGTACCGGAGTTTCAGAAATATCTGTGTTAAATAACTTTGTGCTGCTTCACTGTGAAAATTCATTGTGCTCAATTGCCCTCAAAATTTCTCATTTTTCACCTGTGTTGTTGCAGTCTAGTGACTGCACATTGGGCTGCAGTATAAAGCATGTAGGTACACTGGTTCAGGACCTTTAAAGGACTCGTTTTATATTGCCAGCAAGGTCCCTATGTGTTTCATATTTACTGAATAGAGTGTTTCTGTATCTAATTTTTATATTTATCACACTTTAAAAGGTGTGAAATAGGTTTCACCAAGCTAGTTTAGAAGTTGGGAGGCCTCTACACTTCAATGAAGTGCAGTTCTCTGTATGTCACATGTCAGAAGTGCGTAATACCAGGGTGTGAAAAATAGAACGGTCCAAGTCTTTGGCCTCTGATCTCTAATAAGATCTCTGATTCAGAGAAACCCAAAGTACATCAGACCCTTTCAGCCTCTCTCTAATTCTGTTCATGAATTCTGTTCAACCCTAAAAGGGTTGGTTAGGTTTTCTTTTAGTGGTTGTTCTGCTTCTGGTTGGTGTATGTGTGTGTATATATATATATATACACACACACACATACACTTATCCCAGGCTCTTGGTACCTTTTGATAACATTTTAAAAAATATTTCTTTTAATTTACCAGCACCTAATCCTTCTAGCCAAAAACGATCAACCAGAAAACTGACATATATACCCATCCTCTCCACTTACCATCCCCAAAACTCAGTAGAATAATTAAATATGGCCATGTGCCCTTAAGTAAAGCAGATTCAGACTCTATTGGCTCAAAGGAGACTGTCCCTCTAATAAACCAAGGTAATTCTTGATTCAGAGGATCAGCTGAGCACAACTACAGTAGTATCGCATGGGGCGAAAAGTGAGTATTGTCTGAAGAGGCACTTAGATATTAGGTAATAGGTACCAATATAAGAACCTAGTTGGTAGATAGATGTGTTTTCTATGGTAAGTGAGTCCTAAGACATTGGGAACTTGAGTGACCCAGAGTAGACATGGCTGAAAGATTGGGCATACACAAATTTTCAAGAAATATTGTTTGCATTATTCCCTGAAATTTCATATTTGTCAGACTGCAAGGCAGAATGCAGTAACCTCACTTAGAATTTAGCCTGGGCACTGTGTCTAACATCTCTGCTATTGCAAATAGTGCCCCAGGATATTTAACCACAACAAATGCTTAAGAGGACCTTAGTTTTACTTACATCAGAAAGAAAGCCAGTTGCACAAGTTCCCCCTAACATCATGCTGGGATTCAATTCTAACTCAGAGGGAGGAGTGCTACTGAATCACCACCATTGCTTCCTTCAGAACCTAGGTATCCACTGAACCTCTCTCGTGCAAGTACTGATCCAATCTGATATTACTTAGCTTGTGAGATTAGACTGGATGCAGAGGGTGTCATATGGCAGAAAAGGAATATTAAATAGACTGTATAATAATTGCATAATTCATATATAACTAGAAATCAGATTTCATGTCATTTTTAAGGTCCTTGTGCTAAGGCCTCTTCGCACTGCTCTGCCAGTGTTAAGGGCCTTTAGTGTAAATGAAAATTTGGCCCTAAATCTATTTCAGAGGGAAATAAATGTGATCAGACTCAAATGTTACATTTTGACCAAGAGCCCATTCTGAATGTTTACTCCCCCTTCACCCATCCCTGTATATTGTTGGAAAACCTGTTCACTGTGAATCTATAAATCATCCTTTCAACTCCACGGAAAGACAGATGTTACATTTAGCTCAGCTCTTCTAAGTAAAACCTAATTCTGTTTTTCCTTCTGAAAGTTGTATTTGCCTTTTCCCTCACTGATTATATGATTTCTTCAAGAGGACTTTGTGAAGAGATGCCAGTGAGCAGAGAATTCAGACAAAAATCAAACAAACAAAAATAACCACAGCACAGTCACTGCAAGTTTTCCGTCATCACATGATTTTGGATGTCTCACCTGTAGAGCAGTGAGAGAACACTTCATTCTTCATATCAGTTCAGACCTTTGGTGACCTACCAATAATGGTTTGTTTTTATGATGTGGGTACGTCAACTTGGAACTAGACTTGAGACTATTATACTAAGTGTTCAGTTCTTCATCTCCTTTATATTGTTTATCCTTATCCTTGGAAAGAATTTTACAGGGAGGTAAACCTGATGATCAGAAGGGGAAAAAATGTGAGCAACTCTACATATAGGAAACTTTTCCAGATATGTAGGACTACATTTACTTTTACTGAATTTCACTGTATTACTCCAAATTATATGCTCCTGGACTATGCAGCTCCTGCCTGGTGTTTATTTTAACACCAGTACGGTTACTTTAAGTAACACACACATATTTGAGCATAAGAACATATCGGTTTAGCCTGCGAGTGGCAATGTTTAAGAATGTGGCCTGGCCACAACTTGAGGTTTAATGTTGCGTTTGTAAAGTAATTCATAACCAAATTTCATTTGAACCCAAATAGGCCCTTAGCTACAGGAAATGTATGTTTCAATGCATACGTGTGCAGGAAAAGCTGAGATGAACCCAATTGTCCTCTATGCAACTTGTTAATTATTTGCTTCACATCTGAGGATTAGGTTCACTGGAACGCTTTGGAGAAAATAGCATTAATATTCAATGCAGTTGAGGACTTGTAATAAACAAACTGAATTAACGAAGCTATTAACAAAGTCACTGATGGCCAGTTTCTTTTCAGATAACAATTATTCTAAATCCATTCCCTAATATCAAATCAAAGCATGCCTTGTAATAGTCCAAGCAGTACAAGGCATTCTGTTGGGTATTTTTAAAGTTCAAGACTACTCTATTCTGTCATTGTTTCTGCTACCCCTTTTTGGAATATGTAGGTGCTTAACGTTACATTACAAATATCGGAAAGAGCCTACCAAATTACATAGCAGTTCCGTAGTTAAGTTTCCAAATACTGTTCCCATTATAAGCCCAATTATCAGCTCTTGGTAACTGTGTTAATTCATTTTCTACTTGTCTAAAAATTGGAATGTTTCCGATCTGGATAGAGTAGGGTTTTTTTTCCCTGCAAAGTTTGATTTAAATTAATAATGAAACAAATTTAAATGTAGAGGTGTCTTAAAGTGAACCTTGATTTGAAATTTGGATACAAACTATTCAGTAGGTGTTTTGGGTTGCTCCATCTGTAAAATAAATGGCTTTTGACTCTTTTAACTCATTATAGGCAATTATTAACAATTTGCAATCTAGTGTTTTCAATGAAAGGTGATCAGCAGTGGCATGGAAAAGAATTCTGGTTTCCAGGGGATCGTGGCTGCATAGTTTCAGTCCTTGCCAAAAGTGGCTTTTGTTTGCTTGTTTGGTTGGTTTTTGTGATGTAAATTTAATTTAGCATTTCTAATATGGCTTTCTAATATGTAGCACTTTAAAGTTACAACATTCTTTCATGATCTTTTCCTGTAAATTTCTAATACTTCTTCATGCTTAATTCCATAATACCAAAGATTTTGACTGGGAATAATAAGAATATTGAGTACTTTTCCCATTTGGAATAATTTAAAAATATTTAATTTACTGTATTATCTCTTTTTTTTTATTTAAATTCCAGTGTTTAGTTTAAAACGAGGTGTTCCCATTGTAAGTTTACTGACCCAGATAAAAGAGAAGCAGTGAACCACAGGCTATCAGCTACTTATAACATCACTTGAATATTTTTCTGTTCATTCAGCTCAGAAAGAAGCTGAATGAATTTTCTGTTTCTTGTGCTGAGACCAACCACTGAAACTTTCAGCTCAGAAGGGGAATCTATGAGAAAGTTCTGAGTGAGTGATCTTAGCTTATAATTGTAGTTGAGCTGCAACCTGAAGTGTGGTCCCAATCTGAAAAGTGAGTGAAAATGGGCATCTTTTTATTCATCAACGGTGTTCCTCATGCGGTTAGAGCCATATTTGCTGACTGCACTGACATAAATAAGATTATCCTGCTTCTTACTCCTGTTACTCCTGCAAAGGCAACAGAACTAAGTGACAGTAAATTGGATTCTCTTCCTTGCAGTGGACCATCAACAGATTTGTTCCAATCACTAATACCTATGGAGCATCATGGGCAGCAGTGGGGTTGCACGTCACCTAGGGCATAATTTGAAAACAGATTGCACATCACTAAGGACCTAATTTGGCCAGCAGAAGCTTTATCACTGAGATGATCCCTGGGGAGGACCCAGCTTGACTCTCAGAGTTAATGAAACCCAATAACGTGGAACCACACCATTTTTGCAGTCACCTTTCAGTGCTGTACTGCCCTTTAACTAAAGCTGTAGGTCACTGGCTTTGTTTCTTCCTTCTATCCTAGGCTTTAAGGGTTTTGAGGTACTGGATATGTTCTCCATTGCACATGGAATCAGAACTGCATGCAGCCTTACCCATGGCCTTCTTCTGAGTTGTAATGTCACTGGTGTCACTGTTTGCAGAGCAAGTGTGTATGTGTGCATGTGTGTGTGAATTTCTTACTAAACAGTCTTCTCCTTCCAAGTGTCAATATCTCTCTTTATCTTTGTATCTCTCAGTATGGGGTATCAAAGTATTCTTTACAATGTTCCCAAGCAGCTGGCCTGTGCCTCTCTGCTGCTTTGAAGTATTACAATGAACTCAGTGACTGTGTCAGGTTGTGCTCTCAGTCACCTGATTTGGACCTTTCTAGCCTATGAAGAGAAACTCAGGTTTCCTTCATGTATTTGTAGGTATAAGAATCATAATATGCATTTGACTTGGCCAAAAAACGTCTTAAAGATAGTGCCTCTATTTTCTGTACTGTTTGCTATTGAATTCTATCAGTTATTTGGGTTTTATGCTGTACACTCTCTTTATTACAGTCTAAGCATTAGGATGTCATTTTCCCTACTCCTTTCCAAATTTTAATCCAAACCACACCGGTTGATCTTGGAAGTTGTTTATTTGTCAGAACATGACATGAAGTGACATCAACATCTTTTTTTCTGATATGTTGTCTCAGGATTTACATTTTGTGGAGTCAGGACTTTTCCTTTGCAGTGGAAATCCTTGTTTCTTTTGTCTGATTTCTCACTTTTTTACGTGAAGCACTATGTGCAGCTTAGGGCTGTTCATGGTGCAGTTTTTCAGAGCATTAAAATTCACTGCTTTAAGATCCCTGTAGGAACTTCTTACCAAAAAATAAAGGGGGCATTCACCCCTTCTGAATTTACCCATAATAACTGTGTGTACATGTTGCACTATATTTGCATGCAGGTTCCCTGTGTGATTTATAGCTATTCTGCCAGATATGAATGTATACCAGGGGTCGGCAACATTCGGCATGCGGCTCGCCAGGGTAAGCATCCTGGCGGGCCGGGCTAGTTTTATTTACCTGCTGACACGGCAGGTTCGGCCGATCGCGGCCCCCACTGGCCGCGGTTCGCCGTCCCGGGCCAATGGGGGTGGCGAGAAGCTGCGGCCAGCAGGTAAATCAAACTGGCCCGGCCCGCAGCCGTGAGCCGAATGTTGCCGACCCCTGATGTACACCCTTTTGGCTCTCAATGGAAATAAATGTCATTGGATAGAAACATTCTAGGGAAATTTGGCAGCAGTAGGAGAAAGACTAGCAGAAAATGTTCTTAGTCAGCCACAGTGCTGTCTTTTAGGGTTGTAAGGTTGAGAGCTCTAATCCTGAGTAAACTGCAGTGAGGTAGTGCAGGTAGGTACTACACTTGCCACCATATTTGACCGTATGGCCCATCTCTCTGGGACAAAGAAAGAATCCCTGAAAGCATGAGTCCTGACCAAGCCCTTCCTCTCAGTTGCCACCTTTCTTCCCACCTTGCTCCATGTTACATCCTCCTGGGCCCTGGACAGTTTCCTGAGAGTCAATTCACACTGGGAATTTTCACATTCGTTTCCTTAGTGTTGGAAAATGCAGCTGATTTGTATTCTCCCAGGAATCTGGGATGCATGGCCAGTCTTTAATGGGGACACCAGTGACTGTAACAGTGCAATCGTTTTTCTGGGTCTCTCTCCTAACATATTTCCTATGTTTATTTTCTACTCTAGCAGTTTTTATTCCACCATAAACTCGGAACAATCTCCTTGCCCTGCTCATATCCATTCAGAGTGCTGCAGAGATCTTTTTCCTTGTCCATGACTTTGACCAGGTTACCCCATCTTTGGATCCCTCCACTGTCTTCCCATTCTCTATCACATCAGACATAAGCTGTTTTTATGCACTTTTAAGGCCCTTTGTGATCAGTCCCTACCTTTCGTATCATCTCTCATTCGCTATTAAGCTGTCAAAGCTCACCTATAATCGGCCTACAAAGCCAGCCTTCATTGCCCAATTGTTAAATTTTCAAACAAGTATATTTGTGATTTTTCCCATGCTTCCTCACCTGCATATAGGGCACCGCTGGCTCCCCCCACCCTCAGTTCCTTCTTGCCATCAGTGACGGTGCTGGAACCGTTGCTGCTTCAGCTAGTGCTGTTACTGCTCATTCGTACAAACTTGTTATTCTTGTATTATAGTGTATATAGTTTTCTGTTAATCTTTGTAAAGCCCTTAGCTATAGTTAGAGACCTGGTAGGTCTTGAAGGGGACTTTGCCTCGGGACAGGGCATGCCCCAGTCCCCAGGCTTTAAACCCTGTGATTGCTGCAAGAGGCCCATGCCCATTAGTGATCCACACAGCAGCTGTCTGCATTGCTTGAGCAAAGGACACGTTAGTGAAAAGTGCAAAATTCGCAAGTCCTGAGCACCGTGACCTTGGTACACAGTGCCTCACCGGGACCGTCCACTGGCTGGCACCGGTCCCCATCCGTGGCTCCAACCAAGAAGCCCAAGAAGACGGTGTGAGGTAGGTCTCCAACCTCCCGCAAGGGAAAGGATAAGATTGGGTGCGAGCAAGGTCCCATGCCGGGCAACCCCCGTCAGGATCTCAGGCCCACGCTCCAGTGGAGCCCAGCGTGCTCCCTGCTGGCCACCTTGGATAGTGGCAGAGGCCTCTGTCAGCTCCAGTTACCATCCACGCTGGAGGCCCTGTAAGCAGCACAGTAGATCATGTCCCTTCTGGTGCCACCCTCACCAGCTCCTGCAGTTCCCTGGTCATGGGCTAACCCCATGTTCGGACTGCCACGGTCCCCACGTCAGCGGCACTATTCCCCTTCACGGGGGTCGTCCCACCAGCGCTTACCCTCTCATAGCCGCCAAGCCTCTGACCATTCAAGGGCAGAAACAGGCAGTCCCATTTGGTCCACGGACCTTTGACATGGGCAGAGAGGCTTGAGGTGCAGCTCAACCAGGTGCAGACCTCTGGTGTCATGTGCCCTCCAGCAGGAGTACCAGTCCCAGCACCCGATATCTCCGAGACCATAGTACCGCTCCAGGAACCCGTCGCGGGATCAACATTACCATTCCTCGGATCGTCACCGATCCCCTAAGACGGTACCACCCACGTGTAGGCGCTTCCTGGCATCGGGCCATTCTGACTCCCAGTCCCACTCCTCATCCCGGTACTGTTTGTCAAATGTGAGATGTAGATCGTTGGCTCCAGGCCATCACAGTTCTGTTGCGCGCCACCGGTCCGTAAGACCCCATTCCAGAGGTGGGAGATCACCCAAGCACCAGTCGGGACAGAGCCACCGTTCTGCTCTGGCATGGTTGCCTGGGAGCGACTGCTCAGGATCCTGACCTGGTTCGAAGCGAGGTTCTCTGACGGTGGGATGAGCTCCGGTACCAGCGGTACTGGCTACATTGTCGGCACTGAAACTGGCCTCGTAGCCTCAGGCACAGTGGTCAGTGCTGTGGTACCCATGGAACTTGTATAGAAGATAGAGTTAATTGGAGCAGTGCTCGACTCGACCTGTGCTGGAGCTTCTTGCTGCTGGAGAGATTCATGGCATTGTCAGACCTCATCACAGAAGTCTCTCTGTTTCCCCTGACCACAGCCAGAGTTTGCCTGCGCCTCCTAGGTCACATGGCAGCATGCACATGTGTGGTGTGTCACACCAGGCTCCGGATGTGACCCTTGCAGCAATGGCTGTTGACAGTCTACTCCCAGTCTAGGGACCACCTGGAAAAGGTCGATACCATTCCCGTGACAATACTTACCTCGCTGCTATGGTGGACCAACCCCTGGAAAGTCCTGGAAGGAGTTCCCTTCGTCAAGTTGATTTCGGACCTTGGCTGGGGGGCACATCTAGGCACTTTCCAGAACTAGGGTATGTGGTCCCCAGAGGAAATGATGCTACACATAAACGTCAAAGATCTCAGGGCGTGTTTGGTCTTCCTACCTCACCTGTCAGGCAGAGTGGTAAGATGGACAACACAGCCTCGATGTTCTAAATCAACAGACAAGGGGGTGCATGATCCTTGGCCCTCTTCCAAGAGCCACTCCATCTCTGGGACTTCTGCATCGACCACAAAATCCACCTAGAATCGTGTCACCTTCCGCGTGCCAAAAACATGCTAGCAGATCACCTAAGCAGGGACTTCTCTCACCATGAGTGGGTGGTCCACCCGGAAGAAGCCGGCATGATCTTCCAGAGGTGGGGAACTCCCAAAGTGGATTTGTTCGCCATCAGGCAGAAGAGGAGGTGCCACAGGTTTTGCTCCAAATGGGGTATGGGCAAGGGCTCCCTTTCCGATGCCTTCCTCCTGCTATGGGCAGGAAGCCTGATGTACACATTCCCTACAATTCTGCTCATCAACAAGGTCCTAGCGAAAATCAAGAGAGAAAAGGCTCAGGGTATCATGATTGCCCCGGCGTGGCCTCGCCAGCACTGGTTCAGGCCAGCTACTGAGCCTGTCAGCGATCCCTCCAAGTCGATTCTTGCACCTCAACCTGTGTCCCTCCACCTCACGGCATGGATGTTGCATGGCTGAACCTTGAGGACCAGGCCTGTTCAGAAGGGGTCCAAAAGGTCCTTGATAAAGCCCTCGACTAGACAGACTTACCTGGCAAAGTGGACGAGGTTCTCCTGCTGAGCGTCCAAATGGGGTAACTCCCCTTCTCATTCTTCGGTGCGGGCAATCTTAGACTACCTGCTTCATTTTAGGTACCTGGGCCTGGCACACTCCTCTAACAGGGTGCAACTGGTGGCCATTTCTGCCTTTCATCCGCCAATCCAGGGGCAGATGGTGTTCTCCCATGACATGACAGTCAGGTTCCTCAGAGGTCTTGAGAGACATTTTCCACCAGTCAGGTCCCTGGTCACTTAGTGGCATCTCAACTTGGTTCTGTCCAGGCTCAAGGGCCCACCCTTTGAGCCTTTGGCCTTGGGCTTCCTGTCTTACCTATCGTGGAAGGTAGCTTTCCTGGTGGCGGTGATGTCACCAAGACAAGTCTCTGAGTTGCGAGCCCTGACCTGAGAACCGCCATACACGGTCTTCTATAAGGACATGGTCCAGCTTCAGCCCTACCCGGTCTTCCTTCCCAAGGTGGTCTCTACTTTCCACATAAGCCAGGACATCTTCCTTTTGGTCTTCTGCCCCAAGCCCCATGAGACTGATGAAGAGAGGCGCCTTCATGCTTTGGACGTAAGAAGGGCCCTGGCTTTTTACCTAGATCTGACAAAGCCTTTCCATAAGTCTTCTCAGCTTTTCATCTCTACAGTGGATTGGGTGAAGGGCCTCCCAGTGTCCATGCAGAGGATTTCTAATTGGATCACCTCTTCCATTCGCACCTGCTATGAGTTGGTGGGAGTCCCTCTGCCTTCGATTGTCAAAGCCCACTCGACCAGAGCACCGGCATCTTTGGTGACCTTCCTGGCACACTTCCCAATCCAGGACATCTGTCAAGCCACAACATGATCCTCGGTGCACACATTCACGGCCCACTATGCCATCAATCAGCAGGCCAGAGACGACACTGGGTTCAGCAGTGCTGTGTTGCAATCTGCACGTCCGTGAACTCCTACCCACCTCCGAGGGGTACTGCTTGGGAGTCACCTAAGTTGAATGGACATGAGCAAGCACTCGAAGAAGAAAAGACAGTTACCTTTTTCCTTAACTGATGTTCTTCGAGATGCATTGCTCATGTCCATTCCACAACCCGCTCTCCTTCCCAGCTGTCGGAGTTTATGGCAAGAAGGAACTGGGGGGTGGAGGGAAGCAGTGCCCTATATACTGTGGCATGTGCGTGCCACTCCAGGGGGTGCCGGAGCAGGTGCCCTAGAGATACTGCTGAGGTAAAAACTTCTGGCACCGGTGCATGTGGTGAGCACACACATTTAAGTTAAATGGACATGAGCAACACATCCTGAAGAACATCAGTTACAGAAAAAGGTAACTGTCTTAATCTACAGGCACAAGCTTGTTCATGCTCCAGTTGTTAATGGATTGAGTCATCATTCTTCAGTTTTCCAAAATATGTCAATCACATCTACATGGTGTGCAACAGAAAACATCCAGGTGACACATGGGAAGGAAATGTTCATTAAGATGTATTAGAGTCTGAGCAGGAAGCATCTGTGTAGCGAGTCTGGCTTGCACCTTGTGCTTCTGGCCCATCACTGTCCCAGTCCGTGTGTGTGTGTTTATGAAGTATCTTAACACATGTGAAAATTCAACTTTTTTCAGTTGTTAAACATCTGTTTAGCTCTCTCTGCTGAGACTAGGGAATATAAAACCCTGAGTATTGAAAATGGGTATGATAGATAATGAGTACAGTAAATATGCAGGGCAGGATATGAGGTGCAGTGCAGCCAATTTGTGCTGTAATGTTGGTGGAATCTGATCGAGTCATCTTAACTGGCCACAGTGAAAAGGGGATGGTCCAGAGACATAGAGCTGTCCTAAAGGTTCTTGTGTCTCTCCCATCCCTGGTGTTATGCCAATCCTGTGGTTTTGGTCCTTTGGGGCTATCTACAGCTGGTGTAAATTAGAGCAGCTTGAGAGCAACATTGAACTTCAAGCCTCCTTGAACTCCTTTCCCCCAACTTGAATTGTGTGCTATGAAGCCAGCCAGGACTGGATCCAGGTTTTTGCCGCCCCAAGCGGTGGGGGAAAAAAAAAAAGCCGCGATCACAATTGTGATCGGCAGCACTTAGTTCACCAGAGGCCTAGAAGGGCCAGGAGCAGACACTGACCAATCGGGAGCCAACAGGCCACTTAAGAAGGCATGCCTGCTTCTTCTCAGGAGCAGTACTTACTCTTGAGGGAATTCTGTGCTAAAAGAAAAGAAAATGTTGTGCACGATATTTTAAAATTCTGCACATTTTATTTGTCAATAAATTAATATGGAGGCTCCAGAATGGCAGTGGGGAGCACAGGCTACCGGCTGCATGGAGGTGGGAGATCACCCTGCAGCCTCCCATACCCTTCCCCACCCCGGGACAGGGTCTCGGTGATGAGGCTGCACCCAACCCTGACACCGTGCAAGGGCCTGGCCTGCCCTATCCCAGAAACAGCCCAGGGCCTTGTCCCTCTGTGCCAGATGCACCAGGTGTGAGCAGGCAGGCTGGCTCAGCCCAGCAGGATACAAGTGTGGAGCAGCTTAGTGTGGGGGGGGATCCAGGTGTGGGGTCAGAGGCTTCTGTGTGGGGCAATCTGGGTGCGGGTGGTTCAGTGTGGGATCTGGATTCACAGAGGCTCATTGGGGAGTTCCAGGTGAAGAGGCAAAAGGTTTGGGTTTTTTTGGAGGGGCGGGGTTGTTTGTTTTTGGTCCCCTAGTTTACTTTTGTGGGATTTTTTTGAAACTCTGATTATTTCAGAATAAATGCAAACAACCTCAGTTATGTAGAACTGGAATAGGTAGCTTGTACTTGCCATCCCCCCCCCCCCCCCCAAAATGGTTAAAGTCACAGCATCAGATCTGGGATTTCCAGGGGAATATTTACCAATGGCAGATTTCTAAAGGTCTATGTATGATAGAAGGTTACTTAAATTGTAGCTTAGAAGGACACTCTCTTAACAAAGAGATGAAAAATTATATAAATACTGATAGAATTACACGGTACCCTATGATGTGTAATAACATTTTTCATGACTTGCATTTAGACATTTATCAATATTTACAAGATGCCTTTTGCATATGAGGAAGCAATTTAATATTTTAAACAAGTCTCCTTATTGTGTCTGTCATATAAAGAATTGAAAAGTACTTTGGCCATTCAGGTGGTTGAAAGTTTTTATTTTAACCAACCAAGTATCCACTCCACATATTTGCCTATGACCAAGAGACAGTATAATGGAAAATTAGATCTACAGTTTAGAGAGCTGTACTATCAGCCCTGAGAAGGGGGGGCAGCATATAGCTACATTGGTCCAGGAACACTTGAAATAACAATTTAGTCCCCCAGCTGTTCTTGGGGGGCAAGTAATCTGCACTAGCCATATACCTATCCCCTCCATGCTTTCTCAGCTGCATTGGCTTTCACACAGGACGGTTGGGGGAAGTCAAAGTTCTAGTCACTCTTTGCCTATATGCAGGCACACTGGGCTAATGACAATCTTTCCTAAAATTAAGGATGCTTATGATATGAAAATTATGTTTCCTTAGCTATGAGTAACATGCTAATTCAACAGCAAACTCTTAAATGTTTTGGGGAACTCTTTCTAACAAGAAGTACCTAACATTCATTAAATCTCCATAGGGACCCAGTCACTCATTGGATCGTTGAGGTCTCTGAAGAAAAAAAGTAAAATAAAATAAACTATAGAGACATGGTTAATCTGGAAAAAGCTTTTAATCAATTATTAATTGATTATTCATATCAGCACAACACTTGTAAAGATCAAAACCCAATTTCTGACAACATATGCAAAGTTTTCCTTTTGAATTTAATAATATATTCCCAATCTGTTGTTCGTTAAGGTGAACAGCTGTGAATTCATTAATTTTCTTCCAAGCTTGCTGCATTGCAAACTTCATTTCTTTTACAAATTTTGCAAACAATAATCCCATTACAGGTTTAGTTTGTATGACATACAATGCATAGACAGCTTCATTAACATGTTTATCTTTTTTTGTCCAATAAGTCTTTGCAGTTTTGTCTCTTCCAGAATGGTACAGGGCCAATCAGATCATATGTGTATGACAATGAAGCCATTTGAAAAAAATGGTCACAGAATCTGCAGTCTCATTAGCTTAACCCTAAAAAACATCACAACATATGCCTTTGGGAAGCAATCCAAAAAGTGATGTTTCCTAGTTGTAAATTGTCATTTGTAAGTAAATGAAACCATAATTATATACAGTTTGATAGCTGCCTTATTTAGTTTACCAGACAGTGATTGGAGGTTTCAAATAAATCTGGCATTTTTTTTAAAAAAGTCAGTCCTTCACTTGTTTTTTTTTTCCATGTTGTGGAGTTTTTTTAGTCCACCATTTATATTTTCAAAGCAGGGAATAACTGTTATGTCTGTGAAAAAGTATGCATAACTATTGCACCTGCAAAATTGGCAATTTTGCATTTAGAAGTAATTCTTTGGGTATAATTACCTATTTTGGTATGTAAGTTATGATCGACATTAGTATGTGGTTGTGTGGGGCTCTAGGATAAAGAAAACAAATGTCTCACTATGTCTTAAATTAGGATTTAAAAACAGGTCTTCGGGAGTAAAGGGGAAGAGTCCTAATCCATTTAACCATCTTAACCCCTTCCAAACTGCATAGTGAATTTTCCAGAGCTTGCAGCTGTAGCTGGATCCTTAACCTTGAATCTAACTACCTTCAGACAGTGCCTCTCTCTCTACATATGTATTGATGGCTGCCCCTTCTGTCTGTCACTCTCATGCCTTCACAAATTCTGAAATGTAAGAGTAAATCATGTAGTGGTGTTTTAGACAATTCAAGCTACACTCAATATTGATTTGACTAATACATGCTGGGATAGAAGTGAGCAAAATTTTCACTTGCAGGAGATGGCCACTATGTTCCTTTGTTTAGTGGAATAATATAGGCAGAAGACAGAAAGGAGTCTATATAAAAGTGAGTACAAACACTTTTGAGTAGAAAATCTGTAGTTAATTTTCAATCCCATAATTGAATTCACAAGATTGCACATAAATAAAGTTAGGCTTTTTTGAAAAGTTAGATGTTTTCTGCTGCAAAATAATATTTTACTGCTTTGCAATGTATTTCCCCCACATGCTATATAATTATATCACAATTCTGCATCCACATTCAAAGCTTCACACATGATCCTGCCTACATGATACTGTCAGTATCCGGGAAACTTCAGAAGTATTGAATCATACATGCTAGTTGACTACTTTCAAATGACTGCTATCCCAATAGACATGACTTCTTAATTTGTAGTCTACTGTAGTGTGCTCAGTCATCAATGGATGATCCGTGCTGTTTGGTATCCTAAAGCTGAGGCATGAAAACTGATTTTTTTAAGACTTTGATTTTTTTCCCCTGCTCAGAATCAGAGGTGGGCAAATCTTAAGAGGTTCAGTTCAAAGCCTGAGCTTTAAGCAGTTGCAGTGAAAAGAAATTTAAATAGAACAGGATTAAATTATAGTATTTGAAGGAATATATAACATTCTTTTTATCTTTTTCTTACTGATTATTGGATTACTTACATTTATACTCTGTAGTAATTAAGCTGAAGATTTTGCAAGCTATTGGGTAAAAACTGTGAAGACTGCATTAATGAAATAATGGGTCCCTTATTTAATCATGACCATTAAAAAGTCACTGTTTGCTAATGACTTTCTTGAGTTAAAACAGGCAAACTACATGAAGTCGATACCTTTTTAAAATTTTGCATTAGAAAAAGTGAGATAAGGGGGAAAAACTGCCTGATTGTTATTGCTATTTCTTTATACACATCTAGGATGCAGTCTTCCAGAGCACTAAGGACCCTCAATCTTTGTTAAAGTCAGTGGGAATTACGGGTGCCCAGTCCATTGCATGCGGACGCTCAGCACTCCACAGGTTAGAGCCTTTAATGTGGCTGATGCTCTCTACATTTGAAATAAGACCACTGATCTTTGCTCTTGGGGTGCTACCTATGATAGCATCATATTCGCAGTGATCCAAAACCAATGAAAAAGCCTTATTGTATACATGATGATGACATTAATGAGCAAGAAGGTTGATTGGGAAACAGAATAAAACATTCTAGCTTGATCCTCTAAATGGTACCATTTGCTATAAGGGAAATCAAATGACTTTTCCATTGAGAAGCTTGATATACCCCCTTTTTCCTAAATGATTTTAAATTAAGTGTATTTTGAATAAGAAATTATTTCTAAATCATAACAGAAGAATAAAGGAGACAGTTAAGGCAGAATATATGGCTGTGTATATATAAATACACACACGCATATTCTATCTTACTTGTACAATGTGCATACATACACACACATGCATGGGGAGGACACGAGCATACTGCAATAAGTTTGCTTTGTAAATGGGAAGGAAGACTGCACAAGATGCTATTTGTGAATGATGAGCGGAGAAGTCCATTTAATACCAACTGGTCCCCAAAAAGTTTGGGCCTAAATTTCAGGGAATAAATTGATCATCAACTGTGGTCAGGAAGAAATTTACCCTCATGGCTTATAATAACAGAATGGACTTAATTATAGCAGAATACCAGACTTTATAGTCATGTTTATGGCTATCCTGTATTCTTCTATAGGTAGAACTCTGCCTGCATGTAGGTATAAAGGCTGCACACGTGTGTCATCAACAAGGTTTGATTTTGCAACCTCTAGCACCAAAGTACAGATCTCTACCACTTAACCTTAAGGAGTAACTCCATTAGCAGGAAGCAATAGCATACTACTATATTTGTGAACTAGCCAGTACTGGTGACACAATGAACATTATGTCACTGTATTACATATTTGTCTGTTAGAATACCCTTGTCCCAGTCATTTGGGGTCTATCAGAGGTTCAAGACCCTAGACCAGAGCCATTTTTCGACCTTTAGCTTTTTGTAATAACTCACTGATGTAATTTTTGTTTAAGGCAGGTATGTTATAAACTCAACTCTATCGTTTAATATATTTTTTTTTCTGTGAGTTTTAATGTATTTGAAAATAGAAAAATCTCCCTCACCAATTGTACTATCAGTAGGTTTCTTATTGTAAACATGGAACTGATGTTGAAGACATCAAAACAAAACAAAAAACTACCCCACTAACTCACCTTATAGAAAAATCTCTCTGGTCTGGCTGACTTGAGGGAATAGCTTGTTGCATTCTGAGTCTAAAACAAGCTTCAGGTTCCCTTAGCTTCATATTCACTTATGGTCGGTCTTGTATGAACTATGAACAGAAAACTGGTTTTGAACACCTAAACAAGAAAACCAAATTGACAGCCTAATTAATTGTCATTTGTTTTCTATATCTTGTACTGAGGTTAGGTTCAGGTGTTTACTTGATTGAAAAGCAAAGGTTGCTGGGATTCTTGCCTGTACATTTAAAGTGGAGAAAGATATTGCATTGACAATGAATCTATCAGCTTCTATGACAGATTTGAGATTAAGTTCTTACACCTTCCATGACATTTTGAAGTAGACCATCTTTGTTGTGGAAAAGAGAGAGGAAAAGGAAAGGTCATGGCTCTCTTATCAGGCAGTCATATTCCCCTGTAAAATAGAAATGTCTGTTTAATGTCAGTGAGCAGCCTGGATGGAGATTCATGGGTTATTTGTTGGAGCAAAGCATCTATACCTCATCTTCAACCTCAAAGATTATAATACTCAAACCCCTGTGATAACAGAATCGTCACTAAGTCATTTGAAGATGGGATTACTCTGGCAATATATGATTGCTCATTTAAAAAAAAAAAATCCATCTAGCCAGAGTATTCCTGTGTGTCAGATAGCTGACCATCACCAAAGGGTCAATCGGGCTGCTACATGAAGGCATTTCATAACTTTTGCACCTAGAAAACACCAGGCTTACTCAAAGTTGAGATTGTAAGTCCTTGCTGACAGAGTAGCCAAAGCAAGTATGAAATGGATAATAAAACTGGTGATGCATCACTGCATACAGAACATAGAGAGAGGTGTGGTACATTTAAAGTCACCTATAGAAGTGTTTGGTGTTCGTATTTCCTTTGAGCTATGGGTAAAATAGAACAGATTTTTTTCTTTTTGTTTTACTTTTCCCTTACCTCCACCCCAATCCCCTGAGTCAAGGAAAGATTCTGTTTCTAGCATATATGTTATGTGAACAATTCCTACCAATCAATCAGTGTTTTAAAGGGTTCCTATACTAGTAAAACAAGATTCTGTTATGCTCTGTAACCTTTACAGACTATATAAAAATGGGATAAATTTATTGTTGGCAGTGATGATAGTTTAATTATAGTAATAATAGCTTTAGCTTTTACTTCAGTGGTCTATAGTATTATATTTTGAGGTATTACTCTTCCCATGGTGAAAATAAAAATGGGGAATTAGGTGCATCCTAGCTTGCGGTTAACAATTATTTTTTATGTGCTCTGTAGTGTGTGAGTGCCCATAGATGTTCCCTGGGTATTATTGGGCACCCATAAATAAATATGGCTAGACTGCTTGGGGCGAGATTTCATATTTTTAAAAAACGGGAATGGAAATGCGTTAGAAGATGAGCTTACTTTTCATGTCTGACTTTTGTGGAGGGCAAATAAGATTTTTTTTTAAATATAGTGTCTGTTCCTTTCCAATTTCCTCCCTCCCCCCCCCACCTCAACAGCATGAGGAATATCCAGCAAAGAAAAAAATATGCTGTTCAATAACTAACAGTATCACATTATTCCTGGCAATAATTGGCAAGTGTTATTTAATAAATAATGATTGAAGTAACTCATTCAGAAGAATAGTAGCTCATTAAGTAATTTTAGAAGTGTTGGGAAATTGAATGCCATTACATATTCATGCGGTTTGATTTAATGTAATGTTTAATGTAAAATATGACATTAATGGCTTACAAATAGTTTTTTTTTACTCTCTAGATGCATTTTTAAAAATCGAGTAACACCAAAAATAATGCACTAGTGTTATGCTTTAATCAGTCAAGGTCTTTATTAATACGTGGGATTAGAGAAAAGAATAAGGGACATTAGAAAAGCTGCCACCAATGAAAACATAAGTGCTGAGTAAATACAATTTAAAGCCAAGGTTTTCAAGAGCATCTTGACTCAGCCTACGTTTATGACAACATTTCCAAAAATTAGGGTTTAAAAAAATGCACTAAATAACATTCAAAATATTGCACCATCTGTTTCCATCTAAACAGATAGCATCAAGCCCCTAATCAGACAGCTGAAATTTCTTGCATTTTACAAGCTATTAAAATATTTCCAAACAAAATACTTTTTTGCCAAAAACATAAGAGTGCACCTGTTTTTCAGTATTATGAAAGCCCTCCTGTGTAGTACTAAATCCCTAAGGCCTCACTAGGTGCCCTTGGACATCTCCTATCAGATGCAGATTAAAACTGTGTGTGTAGGAGAGAGAGAAAGAGAGAGAGAGAGAGAGAGACTTTCCCTTTTTCAAGACCTCTCATCTTCCCTCAACCCTTGAGGGCCTTTCTTTTTTTGTCTCTTTCTCTGCTGTTGGCCCCATCAGTTTCTTCTCATTGCACAGTATCTGGGTTGTGTGTGTGTGCTGATGCAGTGTTACTTTGGAATCACGTTTTTGTCAATAATCCAAGCCCCAGGAGGAATAACATTTTTACTCTGGGAATGTCTAGCTCTTGTTTGGAGCCAGGGGAGACTCCCATCAGTTTACTGTCCTTCTTAAAACTCAGAGCAAAACAGTTATGCTTGTTGAACACAGGTTGGAACAACAAAGCCAACTGTTTTAAACACTGATGCCAGTGCAGTGTTTTGCCCTAGATTTTTGGAGCTAACTTTGATGGACAGAACTTTGCTGTTCCTTGCTGCCTCATTTATTCTGGGAGGCAGCCTTCCGTCAGCACTCTCTCTTTAAGGACAACGAGTTGTGTGTGTGTGATGTGATTTGCTGTCATCAGTATTATTTCACATTCCTTTTCAGATCAAAACACATAAATTTCTTTTGCACTCTTGGGAAGCTTTAATCTCCTTAAGTACAGAATGCGATTTATTGAATGTTTCAGGGTTTTTTTACATTCCTGATAAGCATTAAAGTTTGATTATTGCATTAATAATTATTCTTTGATGTTTGCTATTTACAGTAAACAAACTATTGGATTAAGAATCTTGAGAAGGGAAAAAACCTAGCTACAGTCAATTTCTTATCAAAGTTAGGAAGTAAGTGGTCCTTATTATCTGGTGGAGATGGTGATCAAGTGAGAGGTACAATCAATTTTAGACAACTTACTGCAGTATCATGGATTTAGACAAACATTTCTGGCTATCAGAAGAGTGAAGTTCTGGAACAGCCTTCCAAGGAGAGTGTGGGCAAAAAAAATCTAACTTGTTTCAATACGGAGCTTGATAAGTTTATGGAGGGGATGATGTAGTTGCCTACAATGGCATATGTCTGATCAGTAATTGCTATTAAAAGTATCTCCAGTGGCTGGAGATGGTATATTAGATGGGAGAGGGCTCTGTGTTACTGCAGAGAATTCTTTCCCAGCTATCTCGGTGGTAGGTCTCACCCAGATGATCAGAGTCGAACTGGTCACCGTATTTGGGGTTGGGAAGGAATTTTCCTTTAGGTCAGATTGTCAGAGACCCTTTCTGTCTTTCTCTGCAGAGTGAGGCATGGCTTAAACTACAGTAAACAGTGGATTCTTTGTAGCTTGAAATCTTTAAATCATGATTTGAAGACTTCAGTAACTCCGCCAAAAGTTAGATGCCAATTGCAGAAGTTAGAGGGTGAGGTTCTGTGGCCTACAATGTGCAGGAAGGTCAGATTAGATGATTGTAGCTGAGACCCAGCCGGACATGTGTAATTAACACATGAAGGGGGACCTCGTTTTTTGTAAGATAGATGTAATGAATCATCAGGTTGAAAACAGAATGTGCTAAATAAGATAAGTAAAGCGGTCAGTAGGCTAAGAAGAAAGAATGTCTAACCAGCTAAGATAAGAGGGAGAACATGCAGGGAACTGTTTACTACAAACTAGATAACAGGGGAAGTTCAGAATGTAGAGATTAGGTAAAGAGGAATTTGAACCATGGACAGAGTGTGGACAGTACATACTGCACAGGGATTGATTCCTGCAAAGTAACCAAACCAGTCCAAAAATATGTGATGCAATGTATAGTAAATACAATGAGATGTGTCATGTATATAAAGGGAGATCATGATGGTCCTTCTGGATGTTCTGAGTTCTTGGCCACAAGGACTTTATTAGAGCACATGAGCGAAGTGTTGCTAATTTCTCAATTTAAAAATACTTCTCTTTACCTCTAAATTTGTAAATAGAGATGTGCTAAACTTGAATAACAATTTTGGATTATATTTGTTAATTTGGACATCTAAGAAGTATTTGTTCATTTGTAGATTTCTTTTTCCTCAGCTTTGCTTTTCAAAGAGTCCAATACAAGGTAAGGACTTGTGTGCTAGAGTGGTCTGAATTATATTGAGTGCTGGTATAAAATTATCATAAAACAGAGAGCTGTAGGTTTTTCTGGAGTACTGATTTTCTGATTATACTTAATAGAGGAGATTTTCTAGTGTGTCTAAAGGATTTGGGAGCAAAAGCTCTTTGGCATGTTTTTACTGGTGGCGGGGGGGGGAGTCAGAAGAATTACAGATGCTTTGTTTTTAAAGGTCAGTCGTACAACAAATTTACAATCTCAGATAGATATTTTCTTGGTATTCAACAACTCTTGTGATTTATTTTATATGGAGATAAAAGTATATTTATCTGAGATTGTTTTTATACATATAATATCTTTGTTATATATAAAATGACAGATATAATACACATGCATGCAGAGTGAGCTCAGTTATGCCTCTGTAAAGTCTCAGTGAGGATGGGGAGGTAAGGGAGTACACCATCCCAGCAGAGGGAACTGGAGTTACTATGCCCCCTGGGTGCTGGGAGGTGTATTCCTTACAATAGCTGAGTAACACATTTAGCCATTAGGGCTGGATGAAAATTTTCCATCTATATTGTTTTTCAACAGAAAATTGGCTTTTCAACAACACTATTTTTTTTCACAAGAAGTGTTGACTTGCTATTCAAATATGGTTTTTCAATGTAAAAATGAATGCCTGAAAACTGAAATATTTCAACTTGGAAATGCTGCGCTTGTGCCTCATAAAAGTTGTAATTTGGCTGCCTCATGTCCCCTTTCTCCTCAATTAGCCAGGTTCTCTGACTGGACTACATCTCCCCTGATGCACTACCTCTACTCTTCAAGAGGGGCAACCGTGATTCATCATGGGAGATATAGTCTGCCTAGGGAGCTCAGCCTATAGAGGAGAATGAGAGCCTATGGCACCCAAGCTGCAAATCCAATGAGGCATTGTGGCAACATTTCCAAATTGAAACATTTTGGTTTTCAGATGAAATTTTTTTTTTTTTAATTTTCCCTGAGGAAAATAACTCTATTTTTTAACTAGTTCTAATAGCTGTTTTTTCAGCCTGCAGCACTCCCCCACTGCCACAGTAGGGGGTAGTGGTTGTGGATCCATAACCCATGCAGAATTTGTGCCTGTTCACCCCCTCCACTTTCTGTGTACCCCAGCACTGAGAACCAGAGTATGACTTCCCCTTGCACAGGTCTGTTACAAGGAGATCCCCCCCATCATCTACCACTGTGCAGGAGGCAGCATAAAATGTATGAGTTCTTTTATAGAATTCATATTGTTTTCAGACTCTTACCATAGTATAGAACACGTTTCCGTATCTGCTCCAACTACACCCAATATTCAATATTTTTTGTCTTAAAATATTTGCTCACTGACAGTCAAGGGCAGTCATTTCTGTGTTTTTGCATTTCACTGTTAAAAGCTTTTGAACTTGTACTATGCACTTTTCCATTCAAAGGGAAAAAGTGAGCCTGTAAGTTGATTTCCAGAGTTTGAGGAACCTATGCAAAGCAAGGTGTTTACTTACAGTGACCATATATCTATTGTTCTCCAGGCTGTAGGACACAATAATCCCTAATTAGATACTTCTGTGATTCAGAAAACTAAAATTATCTTGACTTCTACAAGATTGACTTTAACCTTCCTCTTACTGATTTTCTTTCCCCTATTTTATGTTTGGAAATAAAGCCAGTTTTGTATTCCCTGAATTCTAAACAGGATGTTTTATAGCAAATCAGTCTGGTTCAAGTTAATTGAGGCACATAACTTCCCAATGGTAGGCAGTAACCACATTCCTCCAAGACCCTTTACTTTCACATTCATCTACCTTCGTTGTTTTTTAACCCATCTGATATGCCTTGTGCTTAATGCAGTATCAACATGGTTCTGTTTGAAACACTAACTATAACAGTGGCATCATGGGGTACCATGTATTCTTGCTCAATGACTGCGACTTTGCATTTGCTCAGCTTACGAGTAAAAAGGTATTTCCCCCTTTAAACTGTGATCTAAAAGTCCAACTGAGGTGTGTTTTGTTTTGTTTTATTTTTTTTCTAGCTCACGCATCTTTGCCAATAGTAAATATTATGTCAATCAGTTTCTCTCAGTTATGCATGTACAGTGCAGGGGGCCTGAACTAGATGACTTCTCAAGGTCCCTTCCAGCCCTACACTTCTATGATTTCATGTTAAGATGGGATTGCATATAAATAATTGAGGGCAAAAATTGTCTCCCCATATTTTTGTTGCTAATATAAATAGATATGACCTTGATCTATGGAGTTAGAAGTTACCATTTTCAAGTAGTCACTTTAGGAATTGGAAGCGCACATATTTTCTGTTCTGACCATAATTTTCTTTTGTACATTCAGATATTTATTGTATGCATTTAAATTTGTCTCTCATTTTGTCTGACACATTTTAATAGAAGAGTGTTATTTGTTAGTTTTTTGTTTATTTTGTTTTCTTAAAAGTCCCTAGTTATGTGGTCAAGTTATACCTGACAGTCAAATTGGTTGAACATTTTCTGATGGAATGTTTTTACATCAGAAATGCTGTTACAATGAAATCAAAACTTTAACCGGGGATATCTTGAATCTGACAAAAAATTTTTTTGAAAAAATATAGAAATGAAGCGTTTTGTTAAGGTTGAAATGTTCAGTTTCGGATTGGAAAATTTTGATTTGTTTGCTTCAAAAAGGACATGTTATTTCAAAAACTTATTTATTTTATGTTTTAAGTTATAAGATAAAACATGAAAATTGCAAACCAGAGGAAATGTTTTGATTTCATCAAAATGGAATATTGTCATTGACCCAAAATGAATGATTTAAAAAAAATGTCACAGGAAATTTCTCAATTTCTTAGTTTTGTTCTGATTTGGAACAAAAACAAATTTCCAAATGTCAGAATTTCCCACAGAACTGAAATTCCAAGTTTAGACCAGCAGTATTCCTTATCTGGGCAAATTTATATACCTTTCTTTATGTAAATGCACCTAGCCGATTGAGTTTTGCTTTGTCTGTACCATACTTATGCTTTTTTTTTTAACAATTCATTTACACTGAGCTCAGAGGAGACTGTGTACAAACTTTATAAAGTTATTTTCAGCTGCGCTCAGATAGCAAAGTTTGTCTGGGCCTCTCTGTGTAACTCCTTGTTTTATCTAGAATTTGACATTTGCTATTTATAAAGAAATGTGCAAGGAAATGGCTGACATTTGTGCTATTCCATCAAAGCCACAGACCTGCTGAAATAGAAGACCTGATTATGCAGCTCCTTGCACCCTGTGTAATCATTTATACCTTTCCACAGTGAGTGCATTGTTCTACACTCACATTGTGTCCCTTTTTGCAGGTGTGTAAGTGACTACACAGGGCAGTAGAGGTTTAGGATCAGAAGCTAATGTTAGGACCACAGTGATTCCTAATGTTCATTCTCATGTTGCAACAGCCCCTGCATAAAGGCAGGGGTCATAGTCACTGAAAATCGTATCACAGTGAAAAAGTGTCACCCATCTGATCTTACCTGAGTGCAGCACAATGTAATAATTTTCCTCACTTAAAATATGAGTGATTTTCTTCAAGTAGAGATAATCATAAAAAGATACAGCATGAACATTATTATAGAATTATATGTCCAGGATGGTATTACAAAAGAAGCTAGCATAGTAATAAAACATTTCAACAGTGGCCAATTTGGCTTAATCACTGATGTCATGGAAACAAGACTATGCCCCACAGGTATTCCAGTCATTGATAAAACAATGAAAGGACACTCCCACACCCAAGTTTACACCCCCACCCGCCCAACTTTTCTCCTCTCTCTCTCTCTCTCACATACACACACACACACACAATGTGTTTTCTATCCCCAGCAGCTGTATGCACTATCCATGTGAATATAGGTATACAACTCAATGTGTATTAGTTATTGAGACCAACATTATAAAGCTAGAATTTTTTCACATCTTAGCTCATAGAGCCGAAACACTTGAGGGAAGAGAGGGTGTATAAAAATGCCATCTTGTGTTATAGCATTTTTACAGAATTTTAATAGGATCTGTAATGTGTTGCCTTAATTTTGATTAAAATTCTTATTTTATTAAGGGAAGCACGTAATACCATGTTTGTCAATGTTCCCTTATTAGCACTCCTGAACATGCTGCACATTTGCCAGTGGTGATGCAGTTAGCATACAGTGAAACTCTCACTGATTGCCTGCTAATCTGTGAGGATCTTACTAGTTCCCTTCATTATGGTATCAGCAAATTACAAGATGCTTGTTTGTTTCTGCTTGACTAGCTCTTAGACACTGCCGATATATTCCATAAAAAGAAATTGTATTGCTGTGCATTAATATCTCCTTCAGATGCAGTTTTTTTGCAGAGTACAGTTTGTGATATGATTGTAACTGTCAGTTATTGCAATATAAATGATTAATCATACTCTGTCATGCCATATACAAGATGATAGTGTATATTAAACATAAAGTAGGGCTCCATTATTATTAACTTTTCAGTGCAGGATTAAAATAATGGAAGATCCCATTTTGATTCATATTTCAGACTTCCAGATTCCAACGGATAGAAATTTCTATTAAAAGACTAATTTTTGAGTCATCTCTTAAACCAGAAAATCTGAGAACCGTACTGCGCCTTATACTCTTTTAGCCTAGGGTACCCGGTAGTATAACAAACAGGAATTTTTGCTGCACTGCTCACTTGTGCAGATGTGAAATGTTAGTTCCATAGCAAAGTTCAGTTTTCCTTGCCTTGACGGCTTCACAACATATGGGGACACAGAACTGCTCAAACTTTTCCACCGCCACTTCCTGTTGTGGATCTTGTCACCAATATTCCCAGCTCCCAGTCCCAGTTTTGAATCTCCACTTGGATGTGAGCCAAAGCCCACTGAAAGACTCCTATTGACTTCAGAGAGCTTTGTATAACTCTTCCTTTAAGAATGGCATACATGAGACAAAATGGAAATAAACACTTGAATGTGATGGGTGACACTGCTTGGTTACATCCCCTCCTATTTGGTTGTTTACTTCATCTCCTTGGTGTAGAACTTAGCATTTATTGTATATAGTCTTCTTTCATTGCTTTCAGCTCCAGCTGCTCTAATCTCCCCACGTCACTCCTGAGTATTTGCCACCTGACCCGTTTTGGTTTCCTGAACAAATATGATCCCTGTCAGTTTACAGCAAAGAAACACCTGACAAAAAAGAAACATTGCTGATAAATCTTATCATCTGGTCCCAACAAAACAGTAACAATTCTAATACTTGCACCTCTCCAGTGGTCTAAAGGAATCAAAAACTTGGCTTGTTCAGGTGCTTGTGAATTCCAGCTTCATTAGAGGAATGCTCTGGTGAAACAAAGTTGGTATAGCGGCTCTATGCTACCGTTCTTCTTTCAGAGGACATGGCTAGGGAAAAGGTGGGGTGTTTGGAAGCTTCAATGAGCTCTGGGTATCCCTGGAATGGCCCCAAGTGGCTATAGGAGCATATGCCAATGACCAACCACCTTTGCTCTCAGACATCTCCAAGCTGTGCTGAAAACATCTCAGATTCAGCTCAGAATCTGGGCCCTGGGCTTGGATTTATTTGGATTCTGTTTTTTTTTAATTTATTTTAATTGGAAACACCATCATTTATTTGCACCAGGAGCATCTGTGTATTGGTGTCATCAGTTTACGTCCCTAAACTCCAGCTCTCTCGGAGCTCCCCAAAGGAGTCTGTGCAAACATAAGCTTTTATTTTTTCTCACTGTACTAAACATGGGAATCGGGCTATCATATTTACTCTTTGCTTGAAAGAAGCCCAGGCCTCTCTGTTTCTGCTGCCTCACAGTTCAGCTAACCAAGTAGAGCATTTAGAGAATGAAAGAAAAGCTCCTGTTGTCTTGTTTGATTAGACCACTAGGATGTCCTTCAGTGTCTGTGTTCTTGGTAAATGCTTAAACTTTGATTCCCTTGAGGGACTCCTGGAAGATCATCTGGATAGCAAAGCAAAAGTCAAACTCTTTGTTCCAGGTCTTTGATACACTAGAAATTAATTGACTTTATTCATAAAACTGCTTTGACTTGGCCAGCAAGCAAACTTCAGTTTAGTTTGTTTTCTTTAATTGCCAATAACAATGTTAACATGTTTCATGCCTATAAAAATGTGGATTATAAATTAACCAATACATATTACATTCAGTTATCTGCTTATTTATTTGAAGCCATTTATTTATGAAAATTATTCTTTCAAATATTTTGACTCAGTGTAATATATTTAATGTAACTGCAGATAGAAGTCAGTGGAATTATCACTTCAGGTGGTACATGAACAAAAAACACTACATAAAAAAGACTGCAGCCTGATGTTATAGATGAGTTTTTACATAATTTAGGTATCCCAAATTGTTTTTTGTAAATGTGACAAGTTAAATATCAATAGAGCAGTGACTTGGTAGGAATGGAATAGCTAAGGACCTGTTGCTTAAGACCCCAAGGCCAAGATTTTCAAAATTGAATGCCTAAAAGTTAGGCTTCCAAGTTCATATTTAAGTTCTTAAATAAGTTTTGGTCTGACTTCTAAAAGTTCTGAGCACCTAGATAGAATCTGCCATGACTTCAAGAAGGTATGCAGGTGCTCAGCACTTTTAAAGATCAGACTAAAATTTAATTAGGAACCTAAACAGGAACTTAGGAGCCTAACTTTAGGCACCCAGTTTTGAAAATCATGGTACTCCATAAGAGAGAAACTGGATGGATTTCAGTATAATTGTTAACTGAAGTTCTGGAATTTAACTTGAATCTATGATCTTCTGATTTAAGGGGAAAAACTGTTACCAACAAAGGTTTAATCCTGGAATAAAAGCATAGATACTGCTTCTAGTGAATTATCATGTTTCAATCAAGCCTTTTTAGTTGACTTCCTTCCAGAGTATTTAAATAAACCGCTTAGTTATTCAATGACTCCTAAGAGAACTACTGGATACCAAATTGAAACTGTCTGAGTTTCCATTCTGTTGAATTGAATGCTGATCTGTATTCCCTCCACCCTCCCCCTTCTCAAAGGTTTGTCTTCTTTAAAAATACATATTTCAGTTAGAACATGGTTAATGCAGAAATGTATTTGGTCTTCCCCATAAATCCACATCCTTCTTTAAAACTCTGTGCTTCAGCCCAACAGGCTGTTATCTTCATTGATCACAAGGCCCTGCTTAGAGTAATCTAGCTTAGTTTTATGAGGAGTTTACACTTTAGGCAGTGCAGCCTTAATAAAGCAAGAACATTTATGTTTTCATCAATTTTAACTAACCTACAGTACTTCAGCCTTCAGATCTGATTTATTTGAAGGGATATCATTGGAAGGCAGTATCTATAGTGTAAGCTTTCATTAGAAATTGATTTTGACACATTATTCAGTGGTGTTGCTTCATGCCTAAGGCCAGCAATGCTGTTCTTCTTTTCATCTCATTTGCTCTTTTACACCAGCTGACCTTTGTTAAACCATATCCATCTGATTAGTCAGTGTCTTGCACAGAAACAGATTTAAAAAACAAACAAGCATGCATTCTTTGATCTGGCTGCACTGGATAATTGTATCTGTTTACCTTGGTTTCACTTAGGTATGGCCTCCAGGACATAGTGAAAGCTCAGTTATATTTGTAATATAGCTACTATGGTAATTTTGAATGTCTTATTCTTCAACCACATTGTCACACAAAAAAGGATTAATTTGTAATTAAAAATCTGTTAGTGTTATGTCATTTTTAAATGTATGTGTAAATGTCACAAATTTTTTAAGATTAAATCTATCCCATGGTGTACAAGCACTGCTTGGCTTAAATGTTCCTTTATTTTTGTAATGTTTAGTGATGGTAAATGTCAACTCATATCAGATGAGTTATAAGGCCTAAAGACCCTCTTTTAATGTATAAGTCTTGTGCTGGCCCTTCTGCATTTCATCCTGAGAGAAGAAGTAATAAACTAGTAGTAAGGCTACGATTTAGTCACGGAGGTCACGGAATCCGTGACTTCCAAAGACCTCTGTGACTTCAGCCAGCACCAGCTAGGAGCTGTGGGGGTCCCCCCTGCCACCTGTGAAGGCAGGGAGCTGCGGGGTACCTCCATTGCCCATGGCGGTGGGAGCCCCCTGCAACTCCTGGCCTCTGCGAGCGGCAGGCGGACCCCCACAGCTCCCCACCGCTCCCTTCTGCTGCAGGCAGCAGGGGGAACCCCCGCAGGTCAGAGCCATAATGCGGAGGGGGATCCTGGAGCTCCGAGCCCCCACAGGTGGTGGGGGCCCCTGGAGATCCCAACTCCCCACAGCTGCCCTGACTCCTCATTTTGTCACAGATATTTTTAGTAAAACTCAGGGACAGGTCATGGGCTTCCGTGAATTTTTCATTATTGGCCGTGACCTGTCCATGACTTTTACTAAAAATATCCATGACAAAATCTTAGCCTGAACTATTAGATGAGACCCAAGTCCACTTGAATTTCAGCTAACTGTTCTTGTGTCCAAGCACTATCTGTTTTGTTTCTATAATGTCTTTGTTTTTTTCTTTCTATAATGGGGAAGAGAGCATGTTCCATGATGATTCAGCTGAACTCTCTAGATACCGCTGAAATTTACAGCTTTATTTCTGTATCATTATCACTGTAGTTCCTTTGAGACTATAGAAATAAATAGATTTCCCTCTGCACATTCATTGTTCTGGCAGTCTGAAAACTACTGGCATTCAAAGTATTACAACAAACTAATAATGTTAAGTGTATGAAAATTTCAAACAGCTTTCAAGCAACATTGTATTTAATATATGTTAATATATTTCATTTATTGGAATTGTTCTTCAGAAATTATTGAACATTCATTATTTTATGAAAATATAATACATTATTTTATTCTAATTTAACAGTTTTATTGTTTTCAATAGTTGGTGTTTAATTTAAACTTTTGTTTTAGCAAGATTTCTGTGTCTGAGATTAGTTAAATACAGCCTGAGAAGTGTTTTAATATTTGGGGGAATTTCTCCAGCTTAGAGCATAGTTCATTTGAGTTTAGTCTCAGAATAGTTTGGACTGCATAGGACATAGTCTTTTCTGAATGTCTAAGGCTCTAATGGTTAATGGCACTGCAGAACTCATTAGCAACAGTGTGTTCCATTCAGTGCTTTTAGAACTGCAGGTCCTATCAGAAAGACAGGTCTATATCCATGACAGTAACCTATCTTATTGCTCACAGTATGGATTTTTAATGTCTACTTCCCTTTGTTGCTTTGTTTTATTGGGAACAACTTTCCTTTTGTGCAGCCAGCATTGTTGTTGCCTGACCTCTTATCTTGGTCTTACAATATGCAGGAGGCTTTTATGTGTGCAAATTTATTCTAGTAATCATTATGCTAGGTGATTATTCTTTCATTTAGAAAGACAGGCTTTTGTGAAAGCTTGCTTTGCAAAACTTTAAGGTTTGACTTAATGCTTAATAATGTACAGAAATATTTAGTAGAAAGAGCTCTTTTCCTAACCTCTGAATGCGCAGTAGTCTGACTTTTCATAGCCTGCTTTCTAATCTTAGTCACTTGGAAAGCTAGGTCAGGCTTTCGTGTGCCCACATTAACAGGGTTTCACATTTAAGGGCTTGCAGTCTGAGTGTTGCCAACTTTTCTGATTTTTCCCGGAGTCACAGGATTTCAGCCAGGGCTATAGTCAGTCTTGCAATGATGGGAAAAGCTCCGGCCCCCTCGTGATTTCCGATAAGGCCTGGGGGAAAACCACCTCTGCCCACTCACCTACCTCTTGGGGACAAGCAACCAATCAGAGTTGCTGCAGAAGGCTGGCAGAGCTCTTCCTCTCCTCAGGAGCCAACATCATTCTTATCAGAGGGGAGGGGAGAGGAGGGAGCAGAAATAGCACAGCAGCTCTGAGCACTCTGCTCCCTGCATCCCTTGTCCCTCCAGTAAGCAGTAGGACCTTTCCTCCCTCTCTCTCTGGGAAGGGAGAAGAGAGAGGAATCATAGAATATCCGGGTTGGAAGAGATCTCAGGAGGTCATGTAGTCCAATGCCCAGCTCAAAGCAGGACAAACACCAACTAAATCAACCCAGCCAGGGCTTTGCCAAGTCGGGCCTTAAAAATCGCTAAGGATGGAGATTCCAGCACCTCCCTAGGTAACCCATTCCAGTGCTTCACCACCCTCCTAGTGAAATAGTGTTTCCTAATATCCAACCTAGACCTCCCTCACTGCAACTTGAGACCATTGCTTCTTGTTCTGTCATCTGCCACCACTGAGAACAGCTGAGCTCCATCCTCTTTGGAACCCCCCTTCAGGTAGTTGAAGGCTGCTATCAAATCCCCCCTCACTCTTCTCTGCTGCAGACTAAATAACCCTAGTTCCCTCAGTCTTTCCTCGTAAGTCATGTTCCCCATCCCCCTAATCATTTTTCTTGCCCACCATGGACTCTCTCCAATTTGTCCACATCCGTTCTGTAGTGCGGGGACCAAAACTGAATGCACTACTCCTGGTGTGGCCAAATAGAAGGGAATAATCACTTCCCCCAATCTGCTGGCAATGCTCCTATTAATACAGCCCAATATGCCGTTGGCCTTCTTGGCAACAAGGGCACACTGTTGACTCATCCAACTTCTCAGCCACTGTAATCCCCAGGTCCTTTTCTGCAGAACTGCTGCTTAGCCAGTCGGTCCCACACTGTAGCAGTGCATGGGATTCTTCCTTCCTAAATGCAGGACTCTGCACTTGCCCTTGTTGAACCTCATCAGATTTCTTTTGGCCCAATCCTCCAATTTGTCTAGGTCACTCTATCCCTATCCTCCAGCACATCTACCTCTCCCCACAGCTTAGTGTCATCTGCGAACTTGCTGAGGGTGCAATTCATCCCATCATCCAGATCATTAATAAAGATGTTGAAACCGGCCCCAGGACCAACCACAGCGTACTCTGGTTGATACTGGCTGCCAACTAAACATCGAGCCATTGATCACTACCCGTTGAGCCCGACAATCTAGCCAGCACTCTATCCACCTTCTAGTCCATTCATCCAATCCGTACTTCTTTAACTTGCTGGCAAGAAAATTGTGGGAGACCATATTGAAAGCTTTGCTAAAGTCAAGATATATCACGTCCACCGCTTTCCCCATATCCACAGAACCAGTTATCTCATCATAAGGGGCAATCAAGTTAGTCAGGCATGACTTGCCCTTGGTGAATCCATCTTGACTGTTCCTGATCACCTTCCTCTCCTCCAAGTGCTTTAAAATGGATTTCTTGAGGACCCGCTCCATGATTTTGCCGGGAACTGAAGTGAGGCTGACTGTATGTAGCTCCCGAGGTTCTCTTTCTTCCCTTTTTAAAATATTGGCACTATATTTGCCTTTTTCCAGTCATCCGGGACCTCCCCTGATCACCACGAATTTTCAAAGATAATGGCTCTTCAATCACATCAGCCAACTCCCTCGGCACCTTTGGATGCATTAGATCTGGACCCATGGACTTGTGCATGTCCAGCTTTTCTAAATAGTCCTTAACCTGTTCTTTCACCACTGAGGGCTGCTCACCTCTCCCCATACTGTGCTGCCCAGTGCAGCAGTCTGGGAGCTGACCTTGTCTGTGAAGACCGAGGCAAAAAAACATTGAGTACTTCAGCTTTTTCCACATCATGTGTCATTAGGTTGCCTCCCCCATTCAGTAAAGGTCCCACACTTTCCCTGACCTTCTTCTTGTTGCTAACATACCTGCAGAAATAGTGATCAGCTGTCAAAATTTTAACAACCGGTTCCCTCCTCACCCCACATGGGGGTCATAGCCCGCCCCCCGGGACTCCTGCCCCATCCAACCCCCCGCGTTCCTTGATGCTCCCCCCGGGACCCCTGCCCCATCCACTCCCTTCCCTATCCCCTGACTGCCCCCCGCTGCCCCATCCAACCCCTCCTCTCATTCATGAAGGCCCCCCAGGACCCCTGCCCCATCCAACCACCCCTTCTCTCTATCCTCTGACTGCCCCTGAAACCCCTACCCCTGACTGCCTCCCACCGCCCCTCCAACCCCTGCTCCTTCCTGACTGCCCCCCCCGGGACCCTTACCCCCATTCAATCCCCCTGTTTCCTGCCCTCTGGCCGCCCCGACCCCTATCCACCCCCCACCCCAGACCACCCCCCCGAACTCTCCTGTCCTCTATCCAACACCCCCTCCCTGCTCCCTGCCTACTTACTGCACTGCCTGAAGGTGGCTGGTGGCGCTACAGCTGCACCGCACAGCTGGAGCCGGGCCAGGCCGCCGCCACCGCGCACCACATGGAGCACTGGTGGCTGGCGGCGCTACAGTCGCGCTGCTCGGCTGTAGCCGGACTACGACACCTCCCCACAGCACCTGGAGCACCGGGTCAGGCCGAGCTCACAGCCCGCTGCCCAGAGCATGCGCCGGCTGCAGGGCGAGCTGAAGCTTGGGGGAGGGGGAACAGCAGGGGACTAGCCTCCCCGGCCGGGAGCTCAGAGGCTGGGCAGGAGGATCTCGTGGGCCACTGTAGTGAGTGCCCATCCTGCCCCGCCCCTAAGAGCCAGAGGGACCTGCTGGGGGGCGAGGTGGGGAGTCCCGGCGGTGCTTACCTGGGGTGGCTCCCGGGAAGCATCCAGCAGGTCGCTCTGGCTCCTAAGGGTGGGGTAGTGTAGCTAGGGGGGAGCAGGGGGAGCAGACGCTCCCCCTGCTCCCCTCCTAGCTATGCTCCTGTCACTTCAACTTACTGATTGTTAAATTTAGAAGCCCTTTTAGAACCGGGTGTCCTGTGGGACAACCAGTTCTAAAAGGGTTTCTAAATTTAACAACCGGTTCCCGCGAACTGGCGCGAACCGGCTCCAGCTCACCACTGCGTAGAAACCCTTCCTGTTACCCTTCACAGCCCTTGCTAGCTGCAACTGCAATTGGGCCTTGGCCTTCCTGATTACACTCCTGCATCCTTTAGCAAAATTTTTAGACTCCTTCCTAGCCATCTGTCCAAATTTCCACTTCTTATAAGCTTCCTTTTTGAATTTAAGCCCACCGAAGATTTTACTGTTAAGCCAAGCTGGTCACCTGCCATATTTGCTATTCTTTCTGCACATTGGGATGGTTTGCTCCCTCAATAAGGCTTCTTTAAAATACACCCAGCTCTCCTGGACTCCTTTCCCCCTCATATTAGCTTTCCAGAGGATCCTGCCCATCAGTTCCCTAAGGGACTCAAAGTCTGCTTTTCTGAAGTCCAGGGTCCGTATTTTGTTACTCTCTTTTCTTCCTTTTGTGAGGTTCCTGAACTCAACCATAAAATGATCACTGCTGCCTACGTTGCCACCCACTTCTATTTCCCTACCAATTCGTCCCTGTTTGTAAGCAGCAGGTCAAGAGGAGCACAGCCCCTAGTTGGTTCCTCCAGCACTTGTACCAGTGTTGGCTCAAGGTGTAATGCGAGTTCTGCCCCTAACATGACTCCCATCCACACACAAAAATCAAGTTTAGTGTTGCTTTGAACTTGAGCCAGCTGGCTTATCCAGCTCTGACAATGGAGCTGGTAATGCATTAGAGATACAGCTACAGGCTACAGCTTGAGTTAGCACAACTCTCCAGTAGTGACATCCTCAGATATTTTTTTACTGTGATTTTCATAATAAATGCATTGTTATAGCCTAATCTAAACTTTTGAGAGTGAGGGAATGAAAAGTCAGTCCTCTGTGAGTATGGGCAGTTCCTTTATGGCTAGGGTTACCATATTTCAACACTGAAAAAAGAGGACACTCCACGGGGGCCCTGGCCCTGCCCCAACCCCGCCCCTTCCCCGCCCCCATTCCAATCCCTTCCCCAAAGTCCCTGCCCCAACTCTGCCCCCTCCTCTGAGCACCCCGCATTCCCCCTCCTCCCTCCCGCTCTGATCTCGGTTGGGGTTGCTAAGTGCTTCCCTGCTCCCCACTCGCCCTGCAGCTTCTGCACCCCCCCCGCCCCTGCAGCCTCTGTGATCCCTGCTCCCCACTCGCCCTGCAGCCTCTGCACCCCCCCGCCCCTGCAGCCTCTGTGATCCCTGCTCCCCACTCGCCCTGCAGCCTCTGCACCCCCCCGCCCCTGCAGCCTCTGTGATCCCTGCTCCCTCCCTGTCCTGCAGCTTCTGCACCCTCCTTGCCCTGCAGCCTCTGTGACCCCTGCTCCCCCGCACTCCTGCAACCTCTGTGACCCCTGCTCCCCACTCGCCCTGCAGCCCCTGCACCCCCTACCCCTGCAGCTTCTGTGCCCCCCACCTGCCCTGCCCCTGTGCCCCCCTGCCCCTGAAGCCTCTATGCCCCTGCCTGCCCTGCTCCTCCTCGCCCTGCAGCCTCTGCGCTCCCCACCTGCCCTGCTCCCCCGCTCACCTGGCAGCCTCTGCTCAGCGGCGACCGGGGCGGCGCGGGTCCCTGCAGCCCCGGCCATGCCACACTCCCTGCCCCGCGCTGCAGCCGCCTTCCTGCTGCTGCCGTGCACGTTCCGCAGCCTGTCTGTCCCCGGTGGAAACAGCTCCCGCGGTGCCGGGTTCCGAGTTGCCCGTGGCGATGGGGCCGCAGGAAGGGTCCCCCGGTGGCCGGGGGTCCTGCCTGGGAGGGAAGCCCAAGCTACTGGCTGGGCCTGGCCTCTACGTGGTCCTGCGGGCTCGGCTGGGGCGCGCGGTCCGCCCAGCCTGCGGGGGCAGCAGCGGCCCCTCCGCCGCCTTCTGCGGCTGCGTCCCCCCTCCCCCCGCCCAAGCTCACTACAATGTAGCTGGGGCGGCTGGGCTGGGCTGCGCTGCGGATCCGGCGGGTCATGCTGGGGCCGGGCGGACCCTGGCTTATGCCTCCCTATTTTCCCGGACATGTTCGGCTTTTTGAAAATTCCCCCCGATGGGGATTTGAGGACCAAAAAGCCGGACATGTCCGGGGAAATCTGGACGTATGGTAACCCTATTTATGGCTCAAGGGAAGATTTCAGGTTGCTTTCTCTCTGCCCCAATAGAAGTTCCAGTTTTTGAAATCACTTCTGAAATGTCTGGAATTGGATATATTTGAACAGATTCATTTCTGTTTTTCTTTTCTTTTCTTTTATTGAATATATTAACTGGAGGTTGTTGGGAAGGGTGTTGGAGTAGGAATAAACAAGAGAGAGAGTTGTGTTTTTTATCCATTCAGGATATTTTAAAAGTTAATATATTTAGACTTTTCAAGAACAGCAATTTAAAATGCTGTTTGGGAGAGGTGGAGTGACCCTTTATTTTCAAGAGCACTCTTTTAATGTATCTTTTTTATTCTTCTTAATTGTTACCCTAATGTTAAGCTCATTGAAGTCATTGACTTCAGTGGACACCTTGGAACAGATCCCATGGAAGCAATGTAGAAAACGTGACAGCTCTTTGATTTATTGGCCCAGCAAATATTCAAATGAAATCACAGGGCCAAATCATTCCATTGTGTAACTCTTATGAAATCAGTGATTATACCAAGGATGAATTTATCCTTGGCATCATGTACATGTATAAATTGAGGACAGCACAGTCATGCTGAGGTAAAACTGGTGGAAATGATAGATGAATAATGCACTTAGGCATTCATGATGGAAAAGAGCCTGTTAGATCATCCAGTCCATCTTTCAACAAATCCCGGACTCTTCCCCAAAGGGCACTTTGTTTGTCACCACTCTCCCACAAACATACAATAAATAAAACAAAATGATTCAGACAGCATAAAGCTGCAAAGAAAACCAGACCAAATTGGATCATTCCTGGATAAATGAGGCCCGTGCTCTGGCATATATTAAGGGGAAGTGATTTCCAAAGCAGAGCTAGGCAAATAATTCATAACAAGCAGTTTGACAAATTTTGCCTGTTTTTCTTTTCACACACAGACTTCCGTTATTATGAATTTGTTGTTCTGAGTTATCCAGTAACTGTTTCATGCAGAAAAATTTCAGCCTGTGAATTGCAAGGAACTCTTTGTTTCATTATTAGCATTGTGTGATTAGTCAACTTAGGCATGTTTTAGTTTCCTTATGGGATGGGTACAGCATAGCTCTAATAAAGGGAAGAATGGCACCATCAAGTCTGTAGGCTTTTGATTCTCAGAGAGGCCATGGCTGATTTTGTAGCACTTAGAAGGAGCTGATCTGGGAGGATGTTGAAGACATTTTAAACCTTTTTGTCCCCCGAGGCTACTTGAATCAGGCCATATCTGAGACATCACTGCTAGAAAAATTAGCTGACTGTAATATTATAGAATAGTATCAAACTTAAAAATAATTTTTGCTGGGCACATTGACGCAACATAATTGTCTGTAGCATGTGCATGCATGGCTTCCGCTTCAAAAGGTGTACATGCGTCTTTGTCTGGCTTTCTTATCAGTGAGCCAGGACTCAGGGCAAGATTTTTCATCCTCCTAGCTGTGAAAGGTGCAATAGCATTTTTTTCCTCCATCAGGTTTAACTAGAATAGTGCTCAGGCTCTGTTGCCTGGGTTATTAGGCATGTGATCCCTCACTGTGGTGCTGTATTTTGCTAATCCCCATACAACAGTATTTCAAATGTACAGTAATTTACTGGTCTCCACTTATGTCAACAATTATTTGTTCTAGTTATTGTCAAAAACAAAGTAAACAATTGCAGTGTTACTTTAGGTATATAGTTCTGGGGAATGGTGTGGACTGGGCCCTGACAAGGCTAACAACGAGGAAACAACATGATTTCTGTAATGCTGTTATTATTTTGCAGTATTTCATTGCCAAGGACCTTCTTTTAGTTTCCTGGTCTCCAGTTTTCTGTCAACCGTCCCCATTTCACCCCGACACACACTGTAATAAATTCAGTATTTCAATAAAATAAGTATAGTGTTCCATGCCATTTATTTTAGCATGAAAATCAACTTATAGAATTATAAGGGACCTCAGGAGATCATCTAGTCCAACCCCCTGCTCAAAGCAGGACCAATCCCCAGACAGATTTTTGCCCAGATCCCTAAGTGCCCCCCTTAAGGATTGAGCTCACAACGCTGGGTTTAGCAGGCCACTGCTCAAACTATTGAGCTATACCAAATGTTCAGTGTGTTGTGGGTTTTTGTATTGGAAAAAAAGAAAGGCTTAACTGCATTGTAGAAGTTGTCCACTGTGAGCTGAAAGTTTTAGCATTCGGAGAGAGAAGATACCAGAAAAGGTGTAATCTTCAAAGTTTTGGTAGCAGGAAGCAGTTAAGGCTTTTGGGTCTGGAGAGAGATGTATCTCTACTGTACAGGATGGAGGTGACTTTACATTTGTGGGGAGGATGATTTGTATTCCTTCCATTCCCCAGTAACCCTTCCCAACACCTAATTGACTCTCTGCAGTTGGTTCTGATTGTTAATACGATAACTGTACTAGCTTTCAGGAACACAAGCTAAAGTTTGCAGATAGGCCTCCAATTTTTTAAGGCTTCATGCAGGTTAGCAGTACAGAAGCTGAGGCAACAAAAAGAGCCAGAAACTAGTGTCTTTGTTCTTGCTGCAGAAACAAAAAGAAATGAACTAGAGATTGCCCTGATGTGGTTTTATCTGTAGCTCATAGGGTTTAAATGATTCCCTCTTGATTGCTACACAACTCTTTGGTGCTGGAACTCTTTCTCTGCTGGAGATTCATCTCATTAGTTGTACCACCTCTCTTGCTACATTCTGTCAGAGCAGCATGAAAGGCTATTGATTAAAGGCTTAACTCCCTCTTTATCACAGCTAATTATCATTTTATGGCCAGGTGCTAGATTTGAAGACATTGCTTTTGGAGCGACCTCTAACAAATGGAGGAATGATTGGAGCTGCAGTGAGCCGCTCACTAAGCATTCTGACTATGTAGAACATGATGTGGTAAAGCTATTGAATTTAAAGTCTGCATTCATAAGAAAGAGAAAGAATACAGACTTTCTAACTTTGTCAGGCATCAGGCTATTTACACACTCTGCAGAACATTCACTGCTTTTCTTCGCTGGGTGCACACAGCATGTATGTCACCTGTTAACTTCTTCCTTTCTTAGTTAGCCATTTGCACAGCTGATTTACAAGGTTTCCTAGTGTTTCCTTGCCCTGTAAAACCAAGAAAACCTTGCTCATGAATTGGTTGAGGGAGCTGCTGCACTGCTAAACTGTGGGAATTGAGGAGTGAGGTGATGAGAGAATATACTTCTGAAATTATGGCACAAATAGTTAATCAGGTCAAAGAGCATGATGTGCTAGTTAAATATAGTTTAAAATTCTACAGTCAAAATTCTTTTGTTCCTGGCTAGGGTTGATGTTTCTTCTAAGTTAAATGGTGTGTAAATATTTAAAAAGAGAAGTATTCATTGTGATGTGATTTTAGAATATAGCTCTATGGAGAACTGAGGGAGTTATGCATAGTAATTTTTATAAATATCATATCCCCATCAAGTTATCTATTTACTAACATGCCTGAATACTAGGAGTTAAATCAAAGGAAGCTGTAAGGGGGAAACACACAAGAAACAAAAGAATGGCAAAGATAAGGCTACTTGAGGAAAAATAGAGTGGAATTAGCAGTTGGGGAATGCCCCCCTCTGCCTTGATCCAGGCTAGGAAGGTACTCTTCCCAAAGCTGAGTCTAGCAGCAAAGGGGACCCTACAATTTCAAAGATGCTAGAAAAGAAAGTAGGGTGAGTGAGTGGCCAGAGACTACCCAGGTGTTTCAGTAAAAGGTGACAGTCTGAAGAGAGACAGCAGCAGGGAGCCTGCTGCAGCAGGACAGGCTGCTTCTCCCTGCCAGAGATGGAGTTAACTGGGCGGAGGGGAATGTACGCAAGCTGGCAAGGAAAGATTAAGGTGTAAGTAAGTCCCATATGTATAGGCCGTTTATTGTTTTACCCTCTGCTCTACGTGCTTTGGAGAATTAATATAATGTTTTGTTTTGAAGATGCTTACATTGTCACAGCTTCCCAAAAAGGGGAGGCTCTTACAGGTGCCAGAACGGGCCTGTGTTGTTAACATGGTTGGGACCTGCAAGGCTGCAGCCCAGAGGTCCAGTCTCAGAGAGAAGTTGAACTGTGTTGTTCCACCAAGAGTGAGGTGCAGAAAGTCAGGCCTGTCACCTAAGGGATGCATTCAACAGGGGTGAAAGGGGTCCACGCTCTCACTATAGTGATGTCAGACATTTTCTTGAGAGAGAATGAGTTTATTTTCTTTTTTTGAACACAAACATTTTTTAATTATACAAAACTATATATTTTCATTAACCCAGTTGACTCTCTGCCCCCAGTGTTATTAAGGAGAAGGCAGAGCACTCTGACATCTTAAGCACTCAGTTCAGGCTGACTCCGACTGCATTTCTAGAAACGTACAGTTCACATCCTGGGCATGCTGGACATGCTCAGAGGTTGAATGTAAGAATTTGCATAGTTACTCTGTGTCATTAGGCCAAGGGTTCTCAAACTGGGGGTCGGTACCCCCCAAGGGGTCGCAAGGTTATTACATGGGGGGGGTCATAAGTTGTCAACCTCCGCCCCAACCTCGCTCTGCCTCCAGCATTTATAATGGTGTTAAATATATAAAAAAGTGTTTTTAATTTATAAGGGGGGGTCACACTCAGAGGCTTGCTATGTGAAAGCGGTCACCAGTTTAAAAAAAAAAAAAAGTTTGAGAACCACTTCACTAGGCTCTTTCCCGACCTCCTTTACAACCACAGCCTTCACAACATATCAAGTCCAAACTTGCTTGGGGATTTAATTTTTTAAAGCTTTATACTTTAATAAAGGAATCTACACATTACATGGTTTACTTCTGCCTCACTAAATCCATCTTGCCTCCTATCATATTGTCTCTCTCCTTTTCCATCCCACTATTGATGCCGACCTCGACCATCTGTTTGTTCACTTCCTCCACAGCCATTTTTGTGCTTTCTTACATGCCTCCCCTTAAGCATGTGACATCCTCCCTGAGCTTTCCTATAAGGCTACTACCCTCTCCCCTGGCAAGTCTCTCTTCAAGACCAATTTTCTACACCCTGATGACTACCAGAAATTACCTGTTGTGGAGAAGGGACTATTGTTAATTTGAAATAGTTTGATTCAAGATGTTGTTACAGGGTAAGCATTAAGCAGAATTCTGTGATGGGGTATGTTGTGGGACAAAGACCAAAAAGAACATGTGCCACTGAGTGCACAGAGGCACAGAAGCTTGGACTGCTGGACAGAAGCTCCTCTCAGATTGTCCATTTGGAACTTTGGGAGTTGGGTGGCTTCTCAGGATAGAAGGAACAGCATCACAGAGGGAGTTAGGAACTGTGATTGGGCCCTTATAGGATTAGGGTTCTCCTAGTAACATAAGAAGTTGAAGGGTTACTGAATGCTGCTATGTGTATGTTATATTTAATCTAGTTAAATACAAGTTCAGTGTTTTTCAAATCCCACAGCTGGAGGTGTAGTCAGTCGATGGTTTTTGAAGAGATTTGTAGGGTCTTCAAAATAGAGTTAGGAAAAGCAGCCATGATTGCCCTATGTTCCACAGGTAAGTTATTAGTGACCGAGAGACATGGATGTTGAACAAGATGTGTACCACAAAGGGACAGTTGGTGACACCAACCAACAAAGTCCTGGTTGAATGCTAGAGGGGGTAGTTGGCACTGATAAAAATATGATTATATAGTTTACCCTTCTTCCTCACCCTTTTGTATGTTGCCTGCTTTCTTAAATGCTGAGTTCTTTGCAGGAGGGACTGTCTCTATTGTACATTTTAAAATCATCAAGCACATAGAGGGTACTGACAGAACCCAGATAATTAGCAATACTCCTTTTGTTAAATTATTCAGAATATTAACTATAACCCTATAAAATATATAATGCTGCTCATTTTGTCATGGTTTTATGCTCTTCTTTTTTTTTTCTTGCCAAGATAGTAAATCAAATTGCACACGGAAGAACACTTTTTATGAGCCATACTTAGCTGTGGCATCTATGGGCAGTCTTTCATAAATATTTCGCCAGAGAGACAGTAATCAAACTGTGTTTATGCACACACAGTATAATGCATCCTATTCTGAAGCTTAAAATATTCTCCTTGTGTGTCAAGCAGACCAAGTACCCAGAAGGACAATAAATGGACTAAACCCTCAGGCCTTTAGAAATAAATAGAATGTAAATCTGACACACTTTTAACCTGCAATGTAAATAGGCACAGTATCCTCAGTCACAGAATATTTTGCTATCCATGTCCTCTCCTCCTTTTCGCTAGCCTGGTTAGGTTTAGCTGTTGTGGAATTTTAGCTTCCTTTTTTTCTTCAAATAAAAAGAAAAATGAAAAAAAAAAAAGA